>NW_015646395.1:175809-178667 GCF_001515625.1 Sinocyclocheilus rhinocerous | reverse complement strand
TATGTGGAAAATAATGTGTTTTTTGAACCTTAAACCGCATAAACACATTTCATTACACCAAATACACAAAATAATGTTCATTTTAGCAGCATCATATGACCCCTTTAAAGATATATATTGTAATTGAAATCAACAGACGCAAAATAGATAAAGTTCCATAATAAAACAATATATGAACAAACCAGCTCAGAAAACTACACAAATATTATAAGAAAGAGCGTGAGAGCGAGATAATAAAAAAATACAGGGCCAAATCAGCCATCAGGACTCTGGGAAATCTCAGGAGGCTCCTGATGGCCAGTCCGGCCCTGATATAAAGTAAATAACTAAATGAAAATTATCGATGCATGGGCCCAAAGTTGGCTATCTATATGAACAGGGATTTCTCCCACAGTGCTCCCCGTGATCAGTCCGGGCCCGTCACCTATAATGACAACATGTTAGATCAAATTATAATTTAATTTGATGTAAAATGTATTACATTTTTAAAATTTTGTACGTTTATGTACAAAAGCTGATCATCTTGTTGATTTAACAATTTTTGACATTTTACTATGCTTTTTTGTTCTTTAGTTTGTTAATTTTGCTATTATCTTTCACTTGCTATTATACTTCTCACGATCACCAGTCAACAAGCCTGTCACCTCTGCACACTACATCTCCCACGATTCTCCCTCAGCCATCACCTGCACTCACTTCACAATTACAACACCTGCTTGCCATTGCCATGGATTGCTATGGTTTACTTGCCTGTGTTACTTCCCTGTTCTCCCTTTATCAGTGTTCATTCCTCCCTCCTTGGATCCCCGTTTCCTCCAGATCGTCTGGTTACTGCCTGCAAAGATAAGAGACATTATTCATATCTAGTGTAACACTGATTTAATGGTGTGTGTGGTGATACTTACCTCTCTGGACTGTCTTCATCATTCTTCCTCTGTTCTGGTTGTTGTTGTATAAATTCCTTAATCATTATTATTCACCTGCTTGTAAAAAGTGAGTCACTCACTTTTACTCACCTGTGCCATCGAGTCTGTGTTCCGTGACAACTTTCTTAGTACTTGCTGCTTTTTTAAATTATAAATAAATAAATGGCAACACTTTACATTGTTTCGAGTCTGTGTTCCGTGACAACTTTCTTAGTACTTGCTGCTTTTTTAAATTATAAATAAATAAATGGCAACACTTTACAATTAGGTTCCATTTGGTGACATGAGTTGACTACATAAACTAACAATGAAAAACACTTTAAGCATTTATTAATCTTGGGGTGTTTTCACACCTAGTTTGTTTGAGCACTCCAAACGCTCTCAAAGCAGTTCAGCTTGTGCCTGTATATGTGAACAAACCATGTGATTTCAGAGTTCCTTAAAAGACCTCCTGAGGTGGTCCGATTACGGTTTGCTTTTGAGTCATTTTGTGGTTCGATTTCCAAATGATCACTTTGGCAGGCAATAATAGAAAACAATGATAATAATAATAAAAAAATACAGGGCCAAATCAGCCATCAGGACTCTGGGAAATCTCAGGAGGTGGTTCGATTTCCTCGTGATTTGTGAAAGCAATGAGGTCCCGGTCCGCTTTGCGCATTTTATTTATTTATTTATTTTTTTTTGTGTGGACCAACATTACATCGTAAGTAATGTTTGAAATTGTTTTTTTTAAGTATATGTATAGTTTATGATGATTATTATATTATTTGCAGGTGTAATTTTCAGTCGTTTCAGCCTGTTGTTAAACTTTTCAAATAAATAACTTACAATTAAGTCATTTTTGTAATGTACGGCTTTTATTTATTTTTTTTGTGTGGACCAACATTACATCGTAAGTAATGTTTGAAATTGTTTTTTTTAAGTATATGTATAGTTTATGATGATTATTATATTATTTGCAGGTGTAATTTTCAGTCGTTTCAGCCTGTTGTTAAACTTTTCAAATAAATAACTTAAAATTAAGTCATTTTTGTAATGTACGGCTAGTTGTGCATTAAACAAGTTTAATGCACGACATGGAGGCAAAGAAACCCCCGACGCGCAGCGGAGAGATCTAGCATTCTGCCTGCTTTAAATCAGACACAGAGATGAAGTAGTGCGGCAAGATCACATTTATTTAAATGCATGAATTTAAAAAGCATTGATTTAAAATAATTATCAGATGATCGAGAGAGATGACGGTTGTGTGTGTGAACTACCTGCGTCTGTGCATTTCTCTCTACAAACAGTGAAGCTGTGAGTTTAGTTACTTAGTGAGTTTTTTTTTTTTACCTCTTTGCTAAGAAATATGATGTAGCGATTAAGTATCTAAGCTATTTATTAAAAGTCGCGGGGCAGCATTGACAAGTTTCTGTGCTCTTGAATGTTTCTGTGTGTGTGTGTCAATAAAAGCAGCGCATTAATACAGAACGGTGATTAAACTGACTTGAACCTGTGCACGCTTTTAATGTACACCTGCCAGCCAATCAGAATCAAGTATTCAGACAGGCCATGGTATAATATTATAGAATTCTTTAGAAAAACAAAAACAATAATCACTGAAAGTGAACAATGAAATACAGCTTATTGTGAATTAAAAAAAAAGTTAGGAATAAAGAAACATTTTACAACTGTCACTATCTTATCTGCGAAAAAGGGAGTTGAATTAACTTTATACATATTGTTCCCTTTTAATTTTAAATTTGACTGAAATGCTAAAGCTCTTCCTCACCCCCTTCCCTGTCCACTTCATCTTCCATAATTTCCAGTAGGTCAGACTATATGTGAAAACCGTCTTAGTTATTGCTGATTCAAACATGTACTAGTACCTTATTAAAATCAAAAGTTGCATCTATTAATGTTATTTAATGGACCTGAGCTAACATGGAC
>NW_015646395.1:167649-175510 GCF_001515625.1 Sinocyclocheilus rhinocerous | reverse complement strand
TATACCAAACTATATTATATTTAAATTAAAGTTTCCATGGTTTCCATCATTTATGAGTTGGTAATATTTAAAAATGAATTCATAAAAAGAAAACATTACTCTGTAATCTGCTTAACTAATGCAGTTTTATTTTCAAAGTTTTATTGTTCAATGAAAACATAGAAACAATCACATGCATAGTACAGTAGAGTTCAATGCCTAAAACAGCTATTCAAGAAAAAAAGCAGTACAGCCATACGCTTGCAAAATCAGTGACCTCTAATGAGAGACATGAAGCAAGTGCTTATTTTTCAAATGATTTCCAAATCGGGCTGCAGCTGAATTACTGACAAAGTCAGGATATTATGTAGGTAACAGTCAGTTAGTTTGCTTCTCATTTTACACTTGTTCAAGTAAATAAAACTGAAAGCTTGTTAACAGAGGAAGGTACGGCCAAACAGAAATAATATCACTTGCGCTTGTTTGCACAAGAATTTTGTCAGGAAATTTTGCTGACCGTGATTTCGAGTGGATCAATTACGATATTAACACATTATTATTATTATTATTATTATTATTATTATTATTATTATTATTATTATTATTATTATTATTATTATTATTATTATTATTATTATTATGCTATATAAAGAGGCTTTCCAAACGTGCTGATATTTCCGCAGTATCAGCACTAGGACTGTCAGTCAATGCAGTTACATTGTTACACTAGTAGGTGGCGGCAAGGAATGATCTTTATGAGTAGTCATCATTAAACCGGTCAGTTCATTCAACTAATATGCATAAAAACACTGATTCATTCATGAATGAAACATGGTGTTGAAATTAATTTAACTTTGAAAGCCACTTCGACAATCAACGCATTATCTGGGTAATGCTAAAGCTGATGTTTCATTTCATAGAGAACAATGCCATTGATTCAATGCATTGAACAGCGCTGATGCCAGTCGTGGGAAATCCCCTTAAACGCTGAAAGGATGCTATGACAAAGATATTGCTTTCATCTTCTAACAACTGATGGCAAACGGTTTCACTAATATGACTTGACCTGAAGAAGGACAGACTCAGGTAATTGCACACACTTCCATTTAGTGTTGTTTTTGGCGGCCTGTTTAAATTTTTAGTTTTAGTCTAGTCTTTGTGTGAAACTGTCATTTTAGTTTTTATTAGTTTTAGTCACGTTCATACTCTTTTTAGTCTAGTCAAGTTTTAGTCAACTAAAAGTCTGAGCATTTTAGTCTTATTTTAGTCGATGAAAACTATGACATTTAGTCTAGTTTTAGTGAATGAAAATTGTATTTTAGTCTCTTTTTAGAAATGCAATTCTATTTAACCCAGTCGATATAGTATAAGTACCTAGTAGTATAGACGAAACCAAAATTTTCTTTTAGCCAAACCCATTTCAAACAAGGTTATCTTATTATATTATTGTTACCTTATAGACTCAAGAATACATCCATTCCAGACACGGAAGACGCTCTGATTTGAATTTACAACATTTATTTTACCAACCAAACATGTTAGAAGTACACACACATAAATTTAAATAAAGACGAACCCCGGCTGGCCGGCCATCGGTCCCTTTCTCTGTGTCAGACTTAACTATGTTTTTTGTCGTCTTCTAAATAATGCCTCGAGTGGGGCTTGAGGAAGTGACGTCGCCTGCGTCTGCGCAGTGTGACCTGATGCAGCCCCTGAAGCGAGACACAGGAAACAGAAATACTGCAAAATAATAATAATAACGCAACTAAACGAGACGAAATAATGTTATAACATTTCGTTTCGTCTCGTTTTGGTCAACGAAAATGAAGAGACATTTTAGCATAGTTTTTATTTTGTAAACCACATTTAGTCTCGTTTTAATTCGTCAACAATATTGCATTATACATTTAATTATAGTCATCGTCACATGACCAGCATTTACGTTGCGTCTCGTCTCGTTTTCGTCACGTGATAAAGGTTCGTTGACGACGATATTTAGTCATAATTTTCGTTGACGAAAGCAACACTAGTTGGAACAGCAGCTACGCTAATTATGTCTCTATTTGTTTCTCTGTTTTTGCCACGGGATTGACATCCTGACAGTCACCACTGATAAGCTACCACAAAATATTGTAGAAACTTAATTTGCTGTAAAGTTGCTTTGCAATGATTTGTATCGTGAAAAGCGCTATACAAATAAACTTGAATTGAAAACTTGAATTTATTATTCGGAAATGATCACTTTGGCAGGCAATAATAGAAAACAATGATAATAATAATAAAAAAATACAGGGCCAAATCAGCCATCAGGACTCTGGGAAATCTCAGGAGGCTCCTGATGGCCAGTCCGGCCCTGATATAAAGTAAATAACTAAATGAAAATTATCGATGCATGGGCCCAAAGTTGGCTATCTATATGAACAGGGATTTCTCCCACAGTGCTCCCCGTGATCAGTCCGGGCCCGTCACCTATAATGACAACATGTTAGATCAAATTATAATTTAATTTGATGTAAAATGTATTACATTTTTAAAATTTTGTACGTTTATGTACAAAAGCTGATCATCTTGTTGATTTAACAATTTTTGACATTTTACTATGCTTTTTTGTTCTTTAGTTTGTTAATTTTGCTATTATCTTTCACTTGCTATTATACTTCTCACGATCACCAGTCAACAAGCCTGTCACCTCTGCACACTACATCTCCCACGATTCTCCCTCAGCCATCACCTGCACTCACTTCACAATTACAACACCTGCTTGCCATTGCCATGGATTGCTATGGTTTACTTGCCTGTGTTACTTCCCTGTTCTCCCTTTATCAGTGTTCATTCCTCCCTCCTTGGATCCCCGTTTCCTCCAGATCGTCTGGTTACTGCCTGCAAAGATAAGAGACATTATTCATATCTAGTGTAACACTGATTTAATGGTGTGTGTGGTGATACTTACCTCTCTGGACTGTCTTCATCATTCTTCCTCTGTTCTGGTTGTTGTTGTATAAATTCCTTAATCATTATTATTCACCTGCTTGTAAAAAGTGAGTCACTCACCTGTGCCATCGAGTCTGTGTTCCGTGACAACTTTCTTAGTACTTGCTGCTTTTTTAAATTATAAATAAATAAATGGCAACACTTTACAATTAGGTTCCATTTGGTGACATGAGTTGACTACATAAACTAACAATGAAAAACACTTTAAGCATTTATTAATCTTGGGGTGTTTTCACACCTAGTTTGTTTGAGCACTCCAAACGCTCTCAAAGCAGTTCAGCTTGTGCCTGTATATGTGAACAAACCATGTGATTTCAGAGTTCCTTAAAAGACCTCCTGAGGTGGTCCGATTACGGTTTGCTTTTGAGTCATTTTGTGGTTCGATTTCCTCGTGATTTGTGAAAGCAATGAGGTCCCGGTCCGCTTTGCGCATTTTATTTATTTATTTATTTTTTTTTGTGTGGACCAACATTACATCGTAAGTAATGTTTGAAATTGTTTTTTTTAAGTATATGTATAGTTTATGATGATTATTATATTATTTGCAGGTGTAATTTTCAGTCGTTTCAGCCTGTTGTTAAACTTTTCAAATAAATAACTTACAATTAAGTCATTTTTGTAATGTACGGCTTTAAACAAGTTTAATGCACGACATGGAGGCAAAGAAACCCCCGACGCGCAGCGGAGAGATCTAGCATTCTGCCTGCTTTAAATCAGACACAGAGATGAAGTAGTGCGGCAAGATCACATTTATTTAAATGCATGAATTTAAAAAGCATTGATTTAAAATAATTATCAGATGATCGAGAGAGATGACGGTTGTGTGTGTGAACTACCTGCGTCTGTGCATTTCTCTCTACAAACAGTGAAGCTGTGAGTTTAGTTACTTAGTGAGTTTTTTTTTTTTACCTCTTTGCTAAGAAATATGATGTAGCGATTAAGTATCTAAGCTATTTATTAAAAGTCGCGGGGCAGCATTGACAAGTTTCTGTGCTCTTGAATGTTTCTGTGTGTGTGTGTCAATAAAAGCAGCGCATTAATACAGAACGGTGATTAAACTGACTTGAACCTGTGCACGCTTTTAATGTACACCTGCCAGCCAATCAGAATCAAGTATTCAGACAGGCCATGGTATAATATTATAGAATTCTTCAGAAAAACAAAAACAATAATCACTGAAAGTGAACAATGAAATACAGCTTATTGTGAATTTAAAAAAAAGTTAGGAATAAAGAAACATTTTACAACTGTCACTATCTTATCTGCGAAAAAGGGAGTTGAATTAACTTTATACATATTGTTCCCTTTTAATTTTAAATTTGACTGAAATGCTAAAGCTCTTCCTCACCCCCTTCCCTGTCCACTTCATCTTCCATAATTTCCAGTAGGTCAGACTATATGTGAAAACCGTCTTAGTTATTGCTGATTCAAACATGTACTAGTACCTTATTAAAATCAAAAGTTGCATCTATTAATGTTATTTAATGGACCTGAGCTAACATGGACTAACAATGAATAGTTGTATCTTTTTTTATTAACTAATATTAACAAAGATTAATAAGTTCTGTAACATTGTATTGCTCACTGCTAATGTTAATTAATGCATTAAATGCAGTTAACAAATGGAACCATATTATAATGTTTACAGTTAATAAATAAATATTTAATATTTCTACAAATTTAAATAAGTATTTTCCTGAAGAGAAAATTAAGTTGGTATAGAGGTTTGGAACAAAATGAGTAAATGACAGTCATTTTTGGGTGAACTATCTCTTTAAAATGGTTTATGTAGACCTATAAATTCCTTGTAATTCCTTATTAAACTCCCCCCTATTATTAACTTCCAAGTAAATTACGTATTATTAACTTCCAAGTAAATTACGTAAGCTGAAGTTTCTGGTTACAGAAATGTTACTCTCTCATGTTCTCATGAAGACCCACCTGTTTTGAAAAGCTATAAAATGAGCACTGAAACGGGCACGTTATTTGATTCACCTCCTGATCAAAGATGGATCTGCAGATCTCAGTTTTTCTTCTGTTCTTGCTTTTCACTGCAGGTACAAAGACAAATCGTGTTTGTAATGTTGCTGGATACAAATACAGATCACATATGTCTCTCTCTCACCATCTCTGTCTTTTATTACTATAGGACAATCTCTCAACTGTTATAAGTGCGCGGATCCGATAGTTTCTTGTGCAGATCAAAAGGTACAAACATGTCCCAGTGGATCTTACAAGTGCATGACTCTGACAACAGTGTCACAACTTGGTAAGTCCAATATGATGGATTGAAATGTACTGTTATAATTGACTGATTCAATGTAAATGTAACTTCTCACAGCTGCTATATGTAACTTCTGCTATAGGTAAGTAAAGGTAAATAACTAGCATAACAAAGTGTAGTAAACAGTCAAAGTATTTGAGCTACAAACTATGTTTATGATTATGACAATACATTAAATTAATATAAGAAATATGAAATGTCAAGTAGCGTAACGGAATGTTTTTGTACGGCTAAAATAACTGGAAGTGGGTTCAGGTTACAAACGTCCACGCTTGCTCTGGATATTTGATCTATTCACATAACTGCAAATGTTGGAATTGTTTCAACATCCTATTAAATGAAAGTTTGTCTTTTTTGCAGGTGCCAGTAAGTTGACCACCAAAACTAAAGAGTGTGCACCTGAAACTGAGTGTAAACCTGGGACCCATCAGACACTAGCTGGGACGGCATCTGTCCAGTGCTGTGACACTGACCTTTGCAATGCAGCAGGTATTGCCCTTTATTTGACCATGTCTGACCATTTTGCAACAGTGACTTACAATAAAGAAATAATACAAACAATAATACTAAAAACACAAGCGATTGCTCAAAGTAGCATAATATCGGATTTCAAGAGTAGTGTTGAATAATAAGGGAGAAACTTATTAGTCTAGTGCATTCAGAGTTTTTTTTATTGCTTTTAGAAAACTGTAATTAAATTTGTCACCAGTGAATAAGCATTTTAATATCAGTAGTAGTAGCGTTCATTAAAGGGGTCATATGATGCGATTTCAAGTTTTCCTTTCTCTTTGGAGTGTTACAAGCTGATTGTGCATAGATAAGATCCCTGAAGTTGCAAAGACTAAAGTCTCAAAACCAAAGAGATATTCTTTATCAAAGTTAAGACACTGCCACGCCCCCCGAAAACGGCTCGTTCTAACACGCCCCACATATCTACCTCACTATGTGGAAATATTAGAATAATGCAGCCCAAATGTGCACGCAAAGAAAGAAAGCGTGGTTTCAGTAACCGCAGTTAGAGTTGAAGCAGCCATGTCAGGGAGACGCTGTGTGTTTCTAGGCGAAAGCAAAAGCACTTTACTTGGCCTTCCGAAAGTAGATGCATTAAGATTATTTACAACAGAACAGCAATGCATTTTATGGACGACCGTTTCGTGAACCTAGGAGAGGAGGTAATTCTGACTTTGCTATGACAATCTGGCGCTTCTGAATCAGCTACTGTAAGTATGTTTTGTTACTAGTTTAAGTATTTGCTATTGACTGTTCAAATGCGGAGTTAAGGAGGGGGCTTTGTAGAAAACGAAGCGTTTGAGAGAGGCGGGGCATAGAGGACCTACAATAATGTACAGTATTTGAAAAATAATGTGTTTTTTGAACATTAAAGCATGTCAACATATTCTGTTACACCAAATACACAAAATAATGATCTTTAAAAAAGCATCATATGACCCCTTTAACAGTAGTTTCCTTATTGTCTTGATTAGATGGCATGTATAAGGGAAGCTTCCTCCTGCTGTTGTCTCCTCTGTTCTTCTACATCCTGTTTCAGTGATTCCAGCTGCACTTCAGATTCTACCACTGCAGCAAAAACTGAATGTCACACACATTTCTATTCATACTTTACTGAACAAAATGTGTGCATGTTGTTCTGCTGTTTTATTTAGTATCATGATTTGAGGAAAATAAACTCTGTATTTTATTAAACAATTATTAAACAAAATCCTGCATCAACAATGTAATAAACAAATAATTATTATAAAAAAAAAACACTTTATATAATAATGAGTTTGCAACATCTGCAGTCATTTTGTACAATAATATTACCTGCAATCGAGACGATGTATTTCCTTTATATTTCCTTTTCCCCTTCCTTTTCATTTTTAAAAATGTATTCTCTCTCTCTTCATAATAAAAAGTTATAATAGAATGCAATGAAGAAAAAACATTATAGAGTGCTAAACTGCTGTAATAAAATCATTACATATTAAACGTATTTCTCAGTTATTTTCTTTAATTTGTGTTTTTATTTTCTTTTGGTTGTTCAAGGTCCAATAATGTTTGACACCCAAACAAACACACCTCTCCCTTCATTGCTCCGCCCCCAAATTAAAACACACACTATGCAACTCAGACACTAGGGCTGCGTCTGAAAGCTCTAAAATGCTGCCTTCGTAGGCAGCAAGGCATCAAGGCTCGTCTGAATCCAAATTCTGCTTTACTTCCTGTCTCTGGAGGTACCTTCTTCTGATTGAATTTTTAAGGCAGCATAGATGTATCCTTCGCTGCCTTTGATATCCCACAATCCTGTGCGTTCCATTCCGTGACGGTTGAGCTAAAAAATAAAGATGGTGTCTGAAAGTTGAGTTTGGTGGTCAGTTTGTGTGTAAATGTATATTTCTGACTAACTTTTTGCACTTTTGATGTTATTTCTAGCGAGAAATCAGTATTATAGTAATTTAATATTCATTTATTTATCACCAAAACTCGTTCTATTTTGTTGTAGATCATTAAACCGTTACTCTGCCCCAGAAGCCTGTCCAAAATCAGTTTCATGAGGTGCCTTCGTGCAAAAACGCTGCCTGCAAAGTCATTGCCTCATACGGCAGC
>NW_015646395.1:156807-157994 GCF_001515625.1 Sinocyclocheilus rhinocerous | reverse complement strand
TCGTCTGAATCCAAATTCTGCTTTACTTCCTGTCTCTGGAGGTACCTTCTTCTGATTGAATTTTTAAGGCAGCATAGATGTATCCTTCGCTGCCTTTGATATCCCACAATCCTGTGCGTTCCATTCCGTGACGGTTGAGCTAAAAAATAAAGATGGTGTCTGAAAGTTGAGTTTGGTGGTCAGTTTGTGTAAATGTATATTTCTGACTAACTTTTTGCACTTTTGATGTTATTTCTAGTGAGAAATCAGTATTATAGTAATTTAATATTCATTTATTTATCACCAAAACTCGTTCTATTTTGTTGTAGATCATTAAACCGTTACTCTGCCCCAGAAGCCTGTCCAAAATCAGTTTCATGAGGTGCCTTCGTGCAAAAACGCTGCCTGCAAAGTCAATGCCTCATACGGCAGCGAGGCAGCAAGTCAGCTGCCCAAGTTTTCGGATGCAGCCAGAGAGTCGAAGCCGAACCGCGTCCAGACCGACCTAAACAGAGCCGCACAGCGAACTGAACCCGCCTTCAGTCCCGGTGTGTTCAACTTCATGCGGCGCCACAAAGATCGACTGCCGTCTGTCAAAAGCAATGCATTCTGGTTAGAAAATTCATCCGACTTTGATCGGCGCTGTAGCCGCCTTACGATCACATGTGCCATCAAAGTACCGCGAGAGCAAAACGAGACCAGCCGCCGAGGTCAGGTGCTGCAGTTGCTCAAAATCGGCTGCGAAAGACTTGATGACGACACACTTTATTCTCATTGGTCAGATTCTGTGATGACAAGCACGATGTGTGTTGCGTGTTTATTCTAACAATTCTGTGTTTTTATAACAGTAAAAGCATTTTAGTGTATTCGCACTGTTATCTTGAGACACGTCAAAAATAAAAACAGATAAAATACCGCCACTTTACTGGTATTTAAATAGTATATGTTAACTTTATGTGAACTTTATTCATGAACAGATGGCGCTGTATCAAGCTGTATATAAAAAAGTGTGTCTGTTGCTCATGAAAATGTTTCTGAAACATCTATGTATTTGACAAATATTGCATTTAATTCACTTCATCTGTGATAGAGTATGCAAACACCGTGAGTAGGGATGGGCGATACCCCTTATTTTGTTTTCGATACGATACCGATATTTTTCAAGGCAGTATCGTCGATACCGATTCGATACTTCTGCACTAAACTTT
>NW_015646395.1:155622-156184 GCF_001515625.1 Sinocyclocheilus rhinocerous | reverse complement strand
AGCCGCCTTACGATCACATGTGCCATCAAAGTACCGCGAGAGCAAAACGAGACCAGCCGCCGAGGTCAGGTGCTGCAGTTGCTCAAAATCGGCTGCGAAAGACTTGATGACGACACACTTTATTCTCATTGGTCAGATTCTGTGATGACAAGCACGATGTGTGTTGCGTGTTTATTCTAACAATTCTGTGTTTTTATAACAGTAAAAGCATTTTAGTGTATTCGCACTGTTATCTTGAGACACGTCAAAAATAAAAACAGATAAAATACCGCCACTTTACTGGTATTTAAATAGTATATGTTAACTTTATGTGAACTTTATTCATGAACAGATGGCGCTGTATCAAGCTGTATATAAAAAAGTGTGTCTGTTGCTCATGAAAATGTTTCTGAAACATCTATGTATTTGACAAATATTGCATTTAATTCACTTCATCTGTGATAGAGTATGCAAACACCGTGAGTAGGGATGGGCGATACCCCTTATTTTGTTTTCGATACGATACCGATATTTTTCAAGGCAGTATCGTCGATACCGATTCGATACTTCTGCACTAAACTTT
>NW_015646395.1:137563-155152 GCF_001515625.1 Sinocyclocheilus rhinocerous | reverse complement strand
TCCTTCCGAAATCATTCTAATATGCTGATTTATTATCAATGTTTTAAACAGTTATGCTGCATTTTTTTTTTTTTTTTTGTTAAATAAACAAAATCACTGGTAAATTAAACGCACCTTAGTATCGATATTTTTTGTTTGAGTATCGATACTTTCGATACTCGCGTCAGTATCGATATATCGATACTTCGGATCTATACGCCCATCGCTAACCGTGAGAGCGTCACTACCGGGAGCAGAAAGTGTCCGACTTGACGTGTCCGCTTTTAATTCCGCCCCGACTGCCAGTGGCAGGCTAGTGTAGTTCATCTCGAACAAGCCTAATGACTAACAGTCCAAACTGTCCTGTTACTATAGATCAGGGGTTCTCAAAGTCTATATTCAAAGGTCCAAATCTGAATTTTCATCAGTGTGGTCCGGACTGGAACAATTGGTTATTACAAAACTTGTTTTTTATAAACATACATAACATGCATAAGAAATAAACATTTATTTAAAAAAAAAAATAAAGTGCCCTTTGCATTCAAAATACATTAATAACAATTGCAAAAGTGGCAAAACAATTAATTTAAGTGTCAGCAATAGAGCTAGACTAATATGGGTTTTTTCTTTGGCCGATGCCGATGTTTAGAAATCAGGGCAGCTGATGGCTGATATATGATGCTGTTTTTTTGGCCGACATGTTTTGCCGATTTTCTTTTTTTCCTCCATCTCATAAAAGGGAGTTTGAGTAAATGTTTATTGCAGGGTACAAGATAGTAATAGCTAGTAGTAGTAGTAGCCTAATTCATAGTAATAATACATGGCTCAAAACTTAAGCACATTCTCAAAACAGTTCTGAAGCATGCTTTTTGTTTATATTTGTTGACAGACACCAGCGTTTCCCACAGACTTGCAAATGCAAATAAATTCTCTGCCAGCAGGAGGCACTGTTGGAGCGGGAGATATAGCTGTTTCCCCGGTAACGGATGTAATCAAATAAGCACTGCTCACAAACGCTACTTTATCAGGCATTACAGGAAAGACAAAATGAAAATGACATCGAAGCTTTTCTGAAGGCGGTAGGTTCTTTTCAAAGATACATTCATATAAAAACACCTGCGCTGCATTTTAATTTTAAAACGTGCATTGCTCATGTTTCAACGAAGTGGGCCTATAAGCCTCTTGGAAAATCTAGCTATTTGCGCCGGTCAGTTTTGATATAGTGACGGGCCGCCACAAATAACTAAATGTATGGGAAACACTTGGACAATGCTATAAGTCAAATGGCCGGCATAATCTAAGTAATAATAATAATAATAATAATAAAAAAAAAAACATATTAGCGGTGAAGTGTGGCGACAGGCTATGTCAAATGCTCACTGGATGTCATGACAACAATGTCACACAGGAAAACTTTAAATATCTCGCCTTCGCTTTCATTTCGGACAAGCTCCAAAAAGAAATAAAAAAAACTAAACAAATGATTTACAAGTTTAACAGTTTATCAAAGTAGGAAATTAGTGCTCTTGAAATACGAAATGGAGGCGGGTCCGGATCCGGACCAGAATCCGGACTTTGAGAAGCACTGCTATAGATAATATTAAAACAACTGTGAACACTTGCTCACTCTCTTTCCTCCCCATCATGAGCGTAAGCGCCCTCTACTGCTGGCTACAAGAGTGTTGTGCGAATCAATCCATTGGTAAGTCTGATATGATGGAGATTGAGGTCTCTGCAGAGCAAAAGTGGGTGTTTCTGACATTGTGGGTGTTTTCAAACTGATGGGTGTTTCTAAATTATAATGATCCCGCTTACCTAACACCACCCCTAAACCTACCCGTCACTATGACGTCAGCCAATCAGGTAACATGGTCGAAAACGCCCCGATCTTTCCTGCAGAGATTTGGTATGATGTGAAAATCTACTGAAAGTATAATTTATTTTGCAAAGCCGAAGTTTGCTATTTGCAGTAAATGACTTCCAATTCATTAGCCTCTACAGGTAAATAAATAAAGTGTAGCAAATAGTAAAACTATTTGTGCAACAAAAAGGTGTATTTATGATTATGATAATAAAATGTCCTAGCTGATTGTAACCCTTCTCTGAACTTTTCAAGTCCATGTGCAGTTTGGTTGGATGAAAAAGTTTACTTTATCTCTTTAATTTATTGCTGTTGAAGTGAATGTATGAAGCAAACTCTCTGCTGAAATAACCACAACATGAACATTAACTTGTGCACTCATCTGACAGTCAGATGCGCATGGAAATTGGATCGCTACAGTTTAGTGACCGTAGTTTAGGATTAGTTGGGACGTGCATAGCTAATATTCTAGGGTAGTTAATGATGGAAGAATGCTAGCTTTCTATTGTGTTTGTACATAGTCCTGGCTGTGTAAATAGGCGAAAAAACAATGTGGATTAGACCGATCACACTGAGCAGCCCAACACTCTTGTAGCAAATCAGCAATATAGGGCATTAACACTCATGATGCTGAGGAGAGAGACTGAGCAAGGGGAGATTTGTAGAAAGAGCAATGCCTGAGTAAATGTCAGAGAACTCGTTTAAAAACACAATGTAACATTTTCATAATAAAATATCCAAAAACCACTTGCACAGTGTTATATATTTCATGCAGTTGTGCTTTTATGTTATTGATTATGATAATAAAATGTCCTAGCTGATTGTAACCCTTCTCTGAACTTTTCAAGTCCATGTGCAGTTTGGTTGGATGAAAAAGTTTACTTTATCTCTTTAATTTATTGCTGTTGAAGTGAATGTATGAAGCAAACTCTCTGCTGAAATAACCACAACATGAACATTAACTTGTGCACTCATCTGACAGTCAGATGCGCATGGAAATTGGATCGCTACAGTTTAGTGACCGTAGTTTAGGATTAGTTGGGACGTGCATAGCTAATATTCTAGGGTAGTTAATGATGGAAGAATGCTAGCTTTCTATTGTGTTTGTACATAGTCCTGGCTGTGTAAATAGGCGAAAAAACAATGTGGATTAGACCGATCACACTGAGCAGCCCAACACTCTTGTAGCAAATCAGCAATATAGGGCATTAACACTCATGATGCTGAGGAGAGAGACTGAGCAAGGGGAGATTTGTAGAAAGAGCAATGCCTGAGTAAATGTCAGAGAACTCGTTTAAAAACACAATGTAACATTTTCATAATAAAATATCCAAAAACCACTTGCACAGTGTTATATATTTCATGCAGTTGTGCTTTTATGTTATCCCAAAAGTTCCCAAGGATTTGTAAATCCAGAGAAATTCAAATTTAAATACTGGGCAGTTCTCACACCACGGGGAACAAACAGGATAAAAGAAAACAAAGGACTATTCAAAAACGAAAACAAAACACGAGAGAAGGAGCGCCGCTTACTGTTTAGGTCTGCTGTTCTGTCACGACTCGTAAGCACAGGAATGAGCGAGGAGACGAGGCATAAAGTAAATCAAAAGGGTTTTAATGAAGGCACGCTGGGGATCACAGGATGGGAGACATCAGGCAAACAAAATGACACTTAACAGCAGACAGATAACTGGGAACTGAGAACCCTTTAAATACACAGACACCAATGGGACACACCTGGGAGCAAATTAACTAATTAATCAAAACACAACTGGAGACGAATACACACAATGAGGACAGGAACAGGAAGGACCAAATAAGGGCAAGGAAGGCACATGAGGAGCAAAACACACACAAAACACGGACCAGAGTCTGACATAACTCCCCCCTCCCAGAAGGCGCGTCCCGCGCCATACAACATCCAATGGGGAGAGGGGCGCTCTGGAGGCCTCTAGGAGCAGGGTTACCGGACAGAAGGCCTCCAGGGCGGCGCCCGTTCTGGGATCAATGGCGGATCTGGCAGTTCGGGGCTGCTACTACCCCCCCAAAAAAAATACTTGGGGAAGATTTCGGGCTCCGAGGCCCTCCGTGGGCCATAACCGGGGACTGAAGCCCTCCCTGGGCTCGACGGGGAATCAGGAGCCTGGAGCCGACACTGGAGCGAGCTCCGGGGCTGGCAGGCTTGACTCAGGAGCAGCCGGCGGGCTTGTGGGAGCCGCGGCTGGCGTGCTTGACTGAGGAACTGACGGCAGGCTTGAGAGGCCTGTCTTCGGAGCGGCCGGCGAACTTGACATTGGCCTGGCCGGCGGGCTCGTCTTCTGAGCGGCCGGCGAACTTGAATTCTGAGCTGCCGGCGGGCTTGTCTTCGGAGCGACCCGCGGGCTAGAGTTAGCCGCGGCTGGCGAACTTGACAACGGCGGCCGGTGAGCTTATCAGCAGGGCAGTTCTCACACCACGGGGAACAAACAGGATAAATAAAAGAAAACAAAGGACTATTCAAAAACGAAAACAAAACACGAGAGAAGGAGCGCCGCTTACGGTTTAGGTCTGCTGTTCTGTCACAACTCGTAAGCACAAGAATGAGCGAGGAGACGAGGAATAAAGTAAATCAAAAGGGTTTTAATGAAGGCACGCTGAGGATCACGAAAACAAAACACGAGAGAAGGAGCGCCGCTTACGGTTTAGGTCTGCTGTTCTGTCACAACTCGTAAGCACAGGAATGAGCGAGGAGACGAGGAATAAAGTAAATCAAAAGGGTTTTAATGAAGGCACGCTGAGGATCACAGGACGGGAGACATCAGGCAAACAAAATGACACTTGACAGCAGACAGAGAACTGAGAACACTTTAAATACACAGACACCAATGGGACACACCTGGGAGCAAATTAACTAATTAATCAAAACACAGCTGGAGACGAATACACACAATGAGGACAGGAACAGGAAGGACCAAATAAGGACAAGGAAGGCACATGAGGAGCAAAACACACAAAACACGGACCAGAGTCTGACAGGTTCATTGTCGCCTATGAATGACGTAATATCCACACTACTGGTTTCCACTTGTAGAAACAATGGCAACACACATGGACAAAAATGCTGCTGTACAGTTAAACTAAATCCATTACGGATGTCGCGAATAAAATGAAAAGAAAAGTGTTGACTGCAACATTAGAATTAGATCTGCTCCATGATTTTTTTTTTTTACATGTTTTTACAGTGTTGCACGTTATTACCAATCACACACACACAAGTCTGTTGAGTTTATGAATGCAGCGCCAATCAGAGGCGTTCAGATGAGTAATCGCTGAAACACCAGAGTTTTGTTGTTCAGTGTGCGCTCGCTGCTGAATTCTGCTCTCTCGCGAATCCTCTCATCATAAATAACAAAGTGCAGATGTGCGTATGATGTAAGCAGGAGATTCATTCATCAAACAGTGTATAGACAGCTTTACTGATTATAAGGGGAGTTTTTCAGAGTGATACTCAGTCATACTGTTCTTTGACAATGTAAATGTTCTTTGATCGCTTTCTCTATATACAGGGGTGTACATAAGTTTTTCAGCCTGGTTCTCATATGAGAACCTGGAGATTTGGTTTGGTCCTCACACTGCATATACCGTTACCCATTAAATTGAACTATAAAAAAAATAAATGAAGACTGATAATAATATTGCACTTTATTTATTTAGTTTTTTTTAATTAATAAACTAAATAATAAAGTGTGATAATACTATTATATTTTAAAATTAAAGGGAAGTATTAAATACAAATACAATTACTTTATATTCAACTTAAAAATAAAATGTAAATATTTAGTACTTTTTTTTTACATTTTCATAATTTTCGAACTTAAAATCAGCAGGCTTTTATTTTGGCGGGTTGCCGGCAAAGTAAGTATATGCGCTTCCGGGTTTGGAGCTGCCGATCGAAGAACGTCAGTGAATGAAATGTCACAGTTTTGCATTATGCTTTGAAAAAACGGCAGCGGATAGCCTAGATTTATGCTTTCAGTTTGAATAGAAATCTTATACAGTACAGTTTGTCGATCTAAAATGGAGATTGTGCATTAACAGCTGTCAATCATGTCGGTACGCAAATGCGCTGTCAAAACTTATTTACACAGTGCATTTTTTTGTTTTGGTCGCGCATGCGGACCTGCGGACCACTTATGTGCACCCCTGTCTATATAATTTATTCGCTGTTTGAATAACTTTGGAAGGTACAGGTAATAAAAAAAAATTATTTGGACATCTCTGGATGGTGAAAGGACATCTCCCATCATTGACTTCCCATCACCATTTGAAGCAGCTCTCTGTGAACACAGGCATCCGACGCATGTATGCGCACAGATATGGAATGCCAGGAAGGTCAAAAACAACACATCAATGACACATTGTTTACACACTGAATACATGTTATTTACGTGTGAAAAATCAATGCATAGTCGACGTGTAATCAACATGCAAACAACACGTTGACAATGTGCAAACTATGTATGACCTCTTTGAGCCACTTGTCCAGTTTGAACAGGCGAGCATGATGAGTTCCCATTGGCTGCTGAAGATAGGGTTAAACAATTACTGTGGGCCTAGGGGGTTGCAAACCATTCCTAGACTCTATGCCACCAATTTCCATATAACATGCTAAGGATCCACTTATTTCTTTGTGCTTTTATTCCTTTTTCTGTGAAGGCTATAAAATAATAACACTGGCGGTTCTAGCTTGAATGGCGCTCTGGGAGAACCACCCCATTCAGCAAAGTCATCAATTACATCATCATAAGAAATCTGCCCAGCAATTGCATGGTTAATACTGATGACAGCAAGGCCACTAAAGCTTTCTTGTGACATGGTGGACCTCAGGTATGAATTGATGAGCTTCAGCTTTGAAAAGCTCCTCTGCTTCAGCTACTGTCACTGGATGTGTAAGGCCAATTCTGAGAGCAGTCCACAAATTTGGAAAAATTTCTGAGAGCTCCTTTTCATGTATAAACCAGCTCAAGCAGGCTCATGGACTTCGATGGCATGTCAGGCAAGCTCTTGAGTTCCTGTGCAAGCTCACTGCCATCCCAAGTCTGAGTGTCCTTTATAGAGCAGTGTCATACTAAGGGCCTCATATTGTTCTGTCAACAAAACTTCTTTCCCACATTGTCCAATGTGTAAAAATTTCCTGAAGGGCTGAGATTGCAGCATCAATGACAACACTGAAAAATGTCACTTCCAGCTTCTTTAAAGGTTTAGTTCACACAAAAATGAAAATTAGCCCATAAATTACTCGCCCTCAAGTCATCCTAGGTGTATATGACTTTCTTCTTTCAGACGAATCCAGAGTTATATTAAAAATTGTCTTTGATATTTCAAGCTGTTTAATGGCAGTCAGCGGGAGTTGCATGCATCAGTCCAAAAGAAGTTAACCCCTTAGCTGTCACCCCCCCATTTTCAGCATGAAGACACAAATGACATACCCAAAATAAAAAGGTTGCTGCTCACGAGTCTTTCTTACTAGATACATAATCAACATACTGTATGTTCACAAAGCTGACACGTCAAAGTTAACTGTTCAGGAATCAGAATTACTCAGACTGTTATGATAATAAAGATATGTAAGCTCAAACATGAAAACAAAAACAAAAATATTAAAAACATGTTTTTTTTAAATGTATAAAAAAATATGTTGCTGTGGTATATGCATTTAGAAACGCAATGAAGCTAAAGCCACAAGTCTACTAATGCTTCATTTGAAATTTCAGAACATAATCTCTAAAACTGAATTTTATGAAACATTTTCTAAGACCATGTCATGTGTGTTTTTAGAGAAGGCTAATAAAAGGCTAATAAAATTGATCTATGACCCCTGTAAGCTCTCCAGTAAGCAATTTCTATTAGTTTGGCGCCTGGACAGGACTTTTATTTTGGCCGGACGGCGTGACGTCATTCAGGCTGCGCCGCGCTCCTGCGTCTGTGATTCTCCTGAAGGTTTGTTGCTAGACATTTAAAGTGCGTGAATCAATACAACGCGTTAAAATTGATAGCGAACTGTGGAATGAGGTAATTATTAGAGAATGTAGCACTGTAATGCTTTATCTAGTAGCAGTATTGAACGCTGTTTAATGAGTAAAGGGTATCCACACACAGCAAACACAACTGCGCTGTAAAATCAGTTTTTTCACGTTGTGAAAGGGTTTTTATCCGATGTGTTTAATACGACAGATGTCGCGTTTGAAGGCTTCAAAGTAAAAAAAAGAAACTGCAGCATTTTACACCTCACAAGGAACAACAGTCCATTTTATTACGGTTATATATATATATATATATATATATATATATTATCCAAACTGGTATTTCACATGCTGCCATCAAAATGTTTCCTTTAATATAAAACGATATTATAACTGTATAGTAAAAGAAATAGATTAATTAAGTGGTGTCTTTTTATTTTTCTTTATAATTCGTTGTAGGCTATTATGTCATAGGTTACAATATTTCTGCAAATCTGAATATTCGGCTTATTACCAGCGCTCTTTTACATTTCACCGTACCTGTAGGGCTGACATCTGGTTGTTGACCATTTTATAAGCTTACATTAACATATGTAGAACTAATAATTTATACTACACACAAATTTAGTAACTCATTGTATTTATTCACAAAACACGCACACACACACAAAACATTTGTACAACTTTTCACATTCACAACGTTGTATTTTGGTTGCAATTAGGTGATGTTGTAGTATGACATTTTAAAAACGTTTTTTAAAATAAATAATGTAAACCAAATAAAACATTCAGAAACATGAATTTACCAACCTGGTATGTTTTAAGTTGTGTACTACGAAAACATACCTAGACCAAACTGCAACGGTAGTTCACAAAAAAAAAAAAAAAAAGAATCCAATCACTTTGCCGGGATCAAACTTTATTTCCTCACTAAGGGAAGTGTTATACAGAATGTAAACCTTAGTCACCATTGACTTTCTTTGGTTCAAAGTGAATGGTGAATAAGGAACATTATGTTTATTATCTCCTGTTAACGTCTAACAAAGTCATACTAGTTTTGAATAACAAAAAAAAAAGTGTTAAATGATTACAGCTTTTTAAAATTAAAAACACATTTAATGTTTCAGTGCAATTAACATTCATTTCTTAACTAAGGTACATATTCTTGCAATATTCAAGTGTTCATGTCCCCGAGTGATATCGGCATGTACCTAAGTCTGAAGAGAACACACAATATGCTAGTAGACAGCAAGCCATATGACTATAATTAACTAACAGGAAGTTAACTAACAGGAAATTATAAAATAAAAAATTGGGAATGTTAGATTGGCAAATTGACGAATAAACACAATAAGTACATTGTACTTAATTTTTGATGTAAGTACATAGTAGTTAAGGCCACTTAATATAAAGTGGGGCCAAAATTATTTATAATTCCCACCATCCATCCATGGCAGATGATGACCATTACAGACCGTTACAGTTTGAAGTGAGGCACATTCACAGTACTCCGGTTCTGTCTTACCGTTATTCATTTTAATTTCAAAGAACCTTTTTATTATCATCTGTGTCTCATTTCGAATTATGTTGGGACTCCTCTGTAAGTTGCTGTATACCAAGTGCCCTCTTAATGCAGAGTTAAATATTAAAATTTGATATTTATGTGATAGGCCTATATTTTTTTGAATATTTGACAAACTTTTTAATGGTAGTGTATGTTTGAGGTTTTACTTACTAGTCAGATGGTTCATAGCACCTTGGGGATGTTCTTCGTCAGGAGGTTCGCTCCAACTTGGCTGCACGGCCATCAGCATGGAAGAATATACGAACATAAACAACTTGTCACAGAGCCAACAATGTAGTATACAATGTCAGGTTTATTAGAAATAAACAAACTAGAGCAGAGGTGAAATGCAGAAAACAGAAAAGAATAATATACAGAACATACAAAAAAATCTTCAAGATGCCAGTTTACGTTTTTGGGTTTGACCGATACATGGGGATATAGGTGAAATATTGTGAAAAATGCATATTAAGTTATTTAATAAGCTTTCTGTGTTTCATATCTCTGTCAGCAGCTCCCATTAGAAATTTTCTTGGGACTTCCCCTCTGTTTTAGAGGGGTTTTTTCGCTCCTGAAATCAGTTAAATTTTTATCAATATTTGTTTACAATGAACCACTCCACCCATAATGTGATTAAAAGCCCAAACTTTCATAAAAAAAGAGCTCAAATCTATAGTTAGCCTACATCTTAAGGCCCCGATATACTTCAAGCGAAATCGAAGAATGAACTGTGACGTAATTTTGAACAAAATCTGGCCAAAACAAAGTTCGTTTTGGGAGTTCAAAACGGCTTGCCAAAGCAAACTTTCCGGAAAAGTTTGTTCCGGCTGCAAAATACCTTCGTACTACCATTGGTCCGTGACAATTATATCATAGGACGTGTGCACTGAGGCTTCACCTTCTTTCACGCGGAACTCTGCTCTGGGTTCATTTCGTCTGTCGTGTCCTTAGAGTTGAGATGTCCGCGGGTAAAAACATGAATGCAGTGGAGAGCCGCTTTATAGTAGCAAATTCAGTTCTGCTTCCTGTGAAATGAGGCACTGACACTGTTTTTCATGTTTAATACTGCTGCTTGCTTTTAAGCAATATATTGAATAAAGTGCCATGTAAACACATGTGACGTAACTTCACGGGAGTGCTAATTTGCAGAGCTCCTGCAAACATACCCATGTTGCTATAAAAAATGCTTGCTGTTTTCTCCATTTTTGTTGTTTATTTTGTTACTGAGAGGAAAGCGTGCAGCACATATTTACATATTAATTTAAACGTTGCTTTCATCAGAGTGGGCGGTGTTGGGATGTTTGCTAACAGTGTACCTACCGCTGCTCACGCATTTTGAACTTTGTTTTATCCCTAAACGAAGAACGAAAAAGAACTTCGTTTTGAGTATATCGGGGCCTTTATAGTTATCCTCTATAGTTAGTTAATGGTTGTGATGCTAACAGAGTTTTTCGAAGACACTAAACTATTTCTGTAAAGTAAATATTCAACTGAAGCGTCAATTACTTGTAAGAAAATGTCAGGAACAGTTGTATGTATTATCTTTGTAATTTTAGGGACTAAACTCACCGCTCTAGTTTAAATCAAGTCGAATGATCAACGTGCACGCCCGTTAAAACACGTCAGAGTTACTCAGTAGTTAGGCCTACATCAAGCTGTAAATGGAATGAGAATATGAAAGCAGTATTGAGAATGTAAAACAATGTTTGAAGTCAGTTTATAATAGGCTATAAAACAATATAATATAATATAATATAATAGCTTTAGAAATGGTAAACGTGGTGTAGAAATAAAAGTAGGCTATACATTGCAAAAACACTTTGATTAAAAACTGAGGCATGAATATATTTTCACATATTTACACATGCAACGTGAGCTTTATGTTCTATGCATTTTTTAAAATATTTTAAAAGTATATTTAAGTGTTTCACATATATGTGAATATATTGCATAGAACTGTGTAAAAACTTCAAAAATTTTAATGAATCCTCAAAATAAACTGAAGATGGAATAAAAAAATATGCAGTATAAAATTGAATCATTTTAAATATTTTTTTAAACATTCACCAATCATTTCTGTCCATGTGTCGACACAACTCCCATTCATTTGTTTACACCACTGATCTATAATAGAGCCGTTTGATCCACACCGCTAGGTTAGCTCATGATGACAATTAGCTAGGAAACAACAATAATCGATAAGTGGATTATTAGATTCGAATATATCATTTAAATGAGCAGAGACAAAAGAAAGTAAGCATTCACATATCACCTTTAATTCCTTTTGATATCAAATGCTCAGGCTGCATACAGCAGTCTCATGCGTCACTGAATCACTTTAATGTTAAAATGTTACTTTTATTTTACTGATATTTTTTCACGAACAGAATGTAAGATAGAAGATTCGGGACATGGTTGTATTTTGATACTGTAATTTTAGTTTTTTTAATAATAATAATAATAATAAACATTTATTTATATAGCACTTTTTATACATAGGAAACAACAATAATCGATAAGTGGATTATTAGATTCGAATATATCATTTAAATGAGCAGAGACAAAAGAAAGTAAGCATTCACATATCACCTTTAATTCCTTTTGATATCAAATGCTCAGTCTGCATACAGCAGTCTCATGCGTCACTGAATCACTTTAATGTTAAAATGTTACTTTTATTTTACTGATATTTTTTCACGAACAGAATGTAAGATAGAAGATTCGGGACATGGTTGTATTTTGAAACTGTAATTTTAGTTTTTTTAATAATAATAATAAACATTTATTTATATAGCACTTTTTATACATAAAATGCAACTCAAATTGCTTCACAAGCATGAAATCAAATAAAGCAAAATCAAACAACTATAAAAGTTTCAAAATGTAAAATAAAGCATATAGTTTGACCTCAATATCAATATAAAATAATAAAACAACAATAAAAGAATCAGAAGATAAAATAAAACATAAAAACGGACTTGCACACAACTTCACACCATATTGTTATACTGATAAGCAACTTTAAAAAGCTATGTCTTGACCCGCTTTTTAAAAATATGAATGCTGGTAGCCTCTTTTACATCAGTTGGTAGACGATTCCACATTTTTGGAGCATAATGGCTGAAAGAAGTACCACCAGATCGTTTATGATTTACTGTATAATTTGCTAGAAGACTAGCACTAGAGGATCTTAAACTACGATTCGGGACATATCTCGACACTCTGAAATGTATAGAGGTTAAAAGAACCTTAAAATCAGTTCTTTGATGGACTGGTAATTGCAATTCCATTAAAACCAGTGTAATATGCTCTCTCCTTTTTTTGTTTCATTAGTACTCTGGTTGCTCCATTTTGTATCATTTGTAACTTCATTATAGAACCCTTGGGCAAGCCAGTATACATAGCATTACAATAATCAAGATGAGAGAAGATAAAAGCATGAATGAGTTTCTTAGCATCATCCAAAGATAAAAAATGATGTTGGCAATATTTCTCAAATTATAAAAACAAGTTTTTGTCACTTGATTAATATGAGACTTAAAACTAAGGTCACAGTCCAGAATGACGCCCAGGTTCTTAACCCTATCCAGCTTCTATCCTCTCCTGCTCATGTTTTGGGCCCACAATAAGAAGTTCAGTTTTATCTTGGTTCAATTAAAAAAAAAATTGTGTTCATTCACTTTACAATGCTTGACAGTCAGACAACCTCTCTAATACAACAGTGTCTCTGATCTCAACTGAAATCTTTAATTGTATATCATCAGCATAAAAATGATAATTCATGTCATATATCTGAATTATGCTGCCCAAAGGGAGCATGTATAATAAAAATAAAACTGGCCCAAGAACTGATCCTTGTGGAACACCATGTTATATTTCATATGTCTTTGAGATACAATCACCTATAGGCTATTAACTAAAAAGTTCCTTTCTGTAATATACGTTTTGAAACTATTTAAAACATTACTGGAGAGACCTACAAGCTTTTCCAGTCTGTTTAGCAGAATACAATGATCAATTGTGTCAAATGCTTCACTTAGATCAAAGAGTATTAAAAATGATGCATTACCTTTATCTGTATTTAATCTCAGATCATTTACTACCTAAACATCTTATTCCAACATGCAGATTACTTTTTAAAATGTTGTACTACAACATTACCTAATTGCAACCAAAATACAACGTTGTGAAAAGTTGTAAAAACATTGTGTGCTTGCTGGGGTGTCTCATTTCGCTCCCTATTTCATGAATCAGTTTATCCTGTTCATAAACACGTATTCGGTCACTGGCAAGCAGTGATGAAGAAACTGAGCTTTTTGAAACTCCGAGACAATTGAATTAGTTGCTTCGCAAAATGATTCACTGATTTAAAGTGCTCGAATCACCGCACGCTTACGACACCTGCTGCTCAAAACAGTGTAAATGCAACGAGAACAACAAACACAAACATGTGTAATGACAACTTTTACAAACCAACTGCAAATGTTTTAATGAAAGTGGAAGTATAGCACATCATTGTTTGTATAGTGTTCTTTTATTATTCTGTAGTACTAGCTTTGGTTGTTTTTTGCCTTATTAGGTGATTTAAGGCCATCATCACTCTGACTGACTCCCTTACTGAACCTAGGGAGCTGATTGAGACACACCCAGAGATTTAGTTTGGATTCATTTTTCTTTTTGTTAATTATTCTCATTTTAAACAGGACAAAGTGTCCAAACACAGAAAAACTCCTGGTGAAGCTGCTGAGATCCATGTGACACACTATTATAAAGATGACGTATATTAAAGATGAGAGTGAAGATATGAGGATTGAAGAAACATTCAGAGTCAAACATGAAGATACTGAGACACAAACAGAGATGGTGTTTATTAAAGATGAGAGTGAAGACACGAGGAATGAAGAAGCATTCAGAGTCAAACATGAAGATACTGAGACACAAACAGAGATGGTGTTTATTAAAGAGGAGAGTGAAGACACGAGGAATGAAGAAACATTCAGAGTCAAACATGAAGATACTGAAGAACAAATAGAGATGGTGTTCATTAAAGAGGAAAGTGAAGACACAAGGAATGAAGAAGCATTCAGAGTCAAACATGAAGATACTGAGGAACAAACAGGTTGGTTTTCATTCTCAAAGCTGAACTCACTCATTTGAACTTTATTAATCTCCAGCTCTACAGAAAATATTTACTCTGTTAATACTTCACTTTTCAAAATTGAAAAAGGTATCTACTTAATACAAGAAAAAAGTAAAGTGAATAAAAATTAAAACATTTGGCTTTAAGTGAAAGGATTTATAAAACTCTTATATGCAAGAGCAACCAAAAAAAAAAGTAAGCTATGGAAGGTGATAAAGAATTGGAGTAATGTGCTCATCCGTTCATGTGAGAGTGGTCAGTTGGGCTGCAGAGTTTTTAACATATTGCAACTGTTTAATGATTTTAGCTGAAAGGCCATAAAGAAGAGAGTTACCATAATCAAGGCGAGATGTGACAAAGGCATGTAAGACAGTTTCCATTCAGTTTTTTTCAGTTAGTCCTGCTGACTAAGAGAAGATCGAATATGAGAGATGTTATGAAAAATAGGTGGTGATAGTTGAGCATTGATGGTTAAGCACTGATGGCTCTCCTGAAGCAATCCTGAAGGCTACAAATAAAGCAAAGCGACTTAAGTGGTTGCAAGAAAAGAGAACTGGACAGTGATTGGAATAAAGTTCTGTGGACAGATGAGTCCAAATTTGATATTTTTGGCTCTAACAAAAGCGCTTATGTCAGATGGAAAATTGGGGAGTTGATGTTACCAGACTGCCTCACACCCACAGTCAAACATGGAGTTACATTGAGTCAAACAATGGTTTAGGGTTGTTTTGGAGCAGAGAAGGTTGGAGGCTTATTCTGGGGGGTTCTCAGAAATTGTGGTCCGGGGGCACCTAGATCGGACCGAAATGCAAGTGTCCCAGGATGGATGTCCTTCGTAACCCTGGCATCCTGGCCAAATTTGCTCATTGGCCTCTGTCCATCATCATGTTCAATCATCACCATATCTACTGACTGGCTGCATCACTGCTCTCCACCAATAAGCTTGTGTGTGGTGGGAGTCCTAGCACACTATAGGCTGGGACACACTTGTCGTTGAGTGTCTGTCGGGCTAGTTTTTGCTGTGTGATCCACACAACGGCTCTACTTGCGTTCATGTCGGCAGCAGTTTGCTCAATTCAGCATGTTGAATCGGCGTCAGGGCCATCGGCAAGAGTGAGAACTCTGATTGGATGTTCAGTTTAGTGAATGAGTCCGTGCATGAGAATTAAAGCAAAAATGATGAAAGCGAGCAAGTCAAGACGGCACGAGCAGAAGGCTGTTCTAATGTTACGTTATCTTATGTGAGCATTCATCAACTGATATTCAAATTGGTTGTTCTAATGTTACGTTATCTTATGTGCGTATTCCAATACATTAATATTTTCATGTCAAAATGGTAAACAAGTGCTGCTTTTATGTTTCGTGTATGTCATATATCCTTGTTTCAGTAGATATAGATTATTGATACCTGTTGATATAGACAGTTAATTCCTTACACGTAGGCGTAGAACGCACATGCTAGTTTGCAGTTGGCTGTAGTCTGGAGTGGTCAATCATGGAGTGGTCTGCCCAGTCAACCTAAATCCTATTGAACTGCTCTGTGATGAACTGGATCGCAAGATCAGAAAGAAATATCCAACTAGCTAAGAACACCTTTGGCAAGTTTTACAAGAGACATGGGAAAGTATTTCAGCTGAATATTTGGAGAAACTAACTTTCTGGATGCCAGGAGTGTGTAAAGATGTTATAGCTGCTAAGGGAGGTTTTAACAAGTTTAACTGTTCATCACTTTTTTCTACCAATATTTGTACATTTAAATACACACACACGTACCGTTGGCATAGAAAAAGCGTTCAAGTTTAAGCAGTAAAGAATAAAAGCATGAAGTTATGTCAATTTAATTTTCATCAGATTTACAGCCTTAAGGAAACATCAGTTTTTCAAACACACCTTTGTGAAAAAGGATACCTAATGTATCATCTAATAAGACTAAGTTTGATTCTTGCACGTCTCACCTGTTTGCAGAGAGTCCTGGCCCAGTTTGAGGCTTCAGTTGATCTTTGATGAAGTTGGTTGATGACAAAGAACCAGTTTGAGGATTTTTGACAGGATTCACAGGATTTTTGATGAATGGAAATATTTGGCCAGAACCTCACACAAGCTTAAGGTGTGTCAAAGACTTTAATTCATTATCTTCTCCTGGAATTCCTGAATCCTAGAACCCCAAACTGCCCTTAGGGTGCGTTTCCCAAGTTCTGTCGTTACCAATAGAGTTCAATGGAACTTGAGCCCATAGTACTTTTGGGTGACACAAGCCTGATCTTGAGATCAGTGATCTTTTACGGTGTGAGGATGTCATACCCCTTAGGAGGCAAGTGAGCCAAAGAGAAAGTGTACTTCCTGGGGGAAAGTTTACAACTTTGTCTTCGAGCATGGTGTTTTGCAAATGTAGTTTGATTGGAGATTATAATACCAATATGTTGCATAGGTATCACCATATAATGTAAAACATAATCCAGGAATTACAAAAGCAGATAGATACCAAACATGGTATACCTGTGATATTAAGTAAGTAATGTTAAAACATTCATTCTAAAACAACATATGATTACATAATGAAATTGGATACATGATTGTCTGTTTCAAAGTACTTAAAGAGTGAAACTCTACGTTCCTTTGAGTTGTAAATTAGTGCTGTGTTCGATACATCGATACGACAATGTATTGTCACAGAGATTTGACGATACGAGTATCGATACAGCTGTCTCCGTATCGATATTGTATCACGTTTGCAACAGTGGACCGCACTTAATTTGAATACAAGAAGAACGTTTAAATTTGAGTAGAAAAGTGCAAGGTTTCTAAAAAATAAAGAATAGAGCATAATATATAGGCTACAACAAGGTTTAATCTGGCCGCAGAGGCGAACACAACTGGGTTGCCTGATATAAAGAGACGTAATACCCGAAACAGAGCTTCACACTTGCGCAATACGGAAATATCTGCTAAGTGTGTTACTTATCTTTGTCAACCTGGCAACCATGTGTACACGCTCTCTCTCCACTTCTTGCTTTCTGAAAACACTGGTTAGCTTGCAGTTTAG
>NW_015646395.1:127925-129552 GCF_001515625.1 Sinocyclocheilus rhinocerous | reverse complement strand
ATAAAAAGTTATAGACACTGAAGTGCCTTAAAAAAAGATTGTGTGGTACAATTTTTTTCATTTCATATAAAAATACATGAAATCAGTCCTGGAGCAATCCAGAAAAGTAATGGGTTGAAAGTCACATGTCTCATGAGTTTATATTTCAAATTTGAAGAAGATACCATGAAAAATGAGATTCCTGCAACCATTTTTCTGAGACTCTGTCTAGTCCCCCCCCAACCCCCCGTTTGAGGAAAAATATTTACCAAATGTATTGAAGGGTTCTACAAACTATTTTAGTCATTATACATACCACTGCATAGTTTTTCAAATATAAAATAATAGACAGAATATGAGACATCGTATAAGTGATTTATTTGAGCACTAGAAAAATACAATAAGAATAATTTGAGTAATAAAAAGAAATAAGAAAAAAAATAACTATGTATGTCAAGTACATTGCTAGACATACAGCATTCACACCGATAGCTGCCCCCCCATTTTGGGACTCACAGCTGAAAATGACCTACCTAACTTAAAATTGTAATTACAGTTCCTGACTTCAATGTGCTACACACACAATTTTGGTGTAATTGGAAAGAAGACCCTTTGGGTTTTACTATCCATCATCCAGAGTTGATAATGCTCAAAAAGATAAAAAGTTATAGACACTGAAGTGCCTTAAAAAAAGATTGTGTGGTACAATTTTTTTCATTTCATATAAAAATACATGAAATCAGTCCTGGAGCAATCCAGAAAAGTAATGGGTTCATATAGATGGCCGCTCATACAGTCAGTAATCACATGCTGATGGCCGCTCATACAGATGGTAATCATACAGATGGCCGGAATATAGTCAATAATCACACTCTCTTCATATAGACCGCATTCACACTGATAGCTGTCATACAGACAATAATCACATGCTGATGTGCGGTCATACAGATGGTAATCATGCAGATATAGCCACATTTCCCACAAAACACACACACGCATATATTAAAAATGTTGAAGAAAAAAAGAAAAAAGAATCATGTTACGTCCCTAACAGATGACAGGTGCGTCACGAGAGAGCGTCAGAATTTAAATATTCCACGTATATTTGACTTTTTTTTTAGTGGATGGTCTCATTCTGTTTGTGACACTGTATGCTAACAAATCCATGTTGCTTTTTACTACCAAGATGCAGTTTTTTGAGCGAAAATTATTCCATAACGGATACAAACAATAACTCTCCCTGAAGAAATTAGATGTAAACAAAGGAATTCCCATCCATATTACAACGTTATTGCTTCGTTGGACTAAAAGTGCTCTATGGGATGTTGTTCAGTGGACCCTTTCCTTTCTAACTAAACCAGGATTTACAGCTGTGGATGCGTTTATGACTCGTTATTACGATGAATCTGGTACGTACTGCGTTTTGATTATGCATGTTTTGATGTGTACTGCTTACACAAATTTAGCAAATACATTCTTTATAAGCTTTCCATTGAAAAACAGCGATCTATCGTCGATGCTTGAGGCTTAGACCTTTAGAATGATATATAGTTTGTCAAGATTAATTATGTCCCTTTTCATTTAATCTATTCGTAAACATTGACACGTGCAAACAAAGAGCGTTCAGTGCGCCGGCGTCCAGGTGCGG
>NW_015646395.1:127066-127295 GCF_001515625.1 Sinocyclocheilus rhinocerous | reverse complement strand
GAAAAGGTCCTGTTCACACATGATCTATTAATGGTAACTTACCGGTAATTTACCAGTACAGACTGTATGTGTGAAAGGGGCTAAACTCTTTCTATGCATATGCGGTGAGTTTGGGTTGCTTAAAGGGGTCATATGATGCGATTTCATTTTTTCCTTTCTCTTTGGAGCGTTACAAGCTCTTGGTGCATAAAGAAGATCTGTAAAGTTGTAAAGACTAAAGTCTCAAATC
>NW_015646395.1:123138-126400 GCF_001515625.1 Sinocyclocheilus rhinocerous | reverse complement strand
AAACTGCATAAACACATTTCATTACACCAAATACACAAAATAATGTTCTTTTTAGCAGCATCATATGACCCCTTTAATGTTAATCTGGGAAAACTCACTTGATTTGTAACGTAAATCATTTAAACCTATGCCAACACAGGAGAATACATCAACATATTTCTAAATATGCGATTTACTGTACATTGCGATTTCAAAATAAAAGTTTCCGACTTTGCATGTGGCAAAATATTAAAATTAAATGGATTTAAACGTCCTTGAATCACATGAAACATCACCATGCCGTTGGCGCCCTCTGCAGGTATTTGTTATAATATAGGCATATTACATTATGTATTTAACAGTGTTGTTCAATAAAACCATGTACTTGGTTTTGATACTTTATTTGAGGCCAATTATTATTGCCTCATCGTTACTTTATATATAAGTATAGTCATATTAAAGCCTGTTTTTCCCTCTTAGTTCTATTTGTATTACTAAAAAATATCAGATGTCAAAATATTCAGTAGATTAATTGATTAGCAAAATAATTTAATAGTTAATAGTTAAGCACTAGATTAGTTAAAACATTTCAAAATACAAGTGCATTGTTTTACTTTTTGTGATTAAGAAATTTTCAAATGACAAAATGAACCAAGTATCTGCATTTTGTCTCACCTTGTGAGCTAAGTGTATTGTCACACCCCTAGTGTCTATGAGCGTGATAAAGCTCATAATTTTCCAAGTGTATGATATAGCTTTATTCTTTAGGTCAATCATATATTCATGAAAAAAAAATCAGTTTGAATAAGGAAAGCGATAACTTTGCCATAGTATCCTTTCAAATTTTAAATTTGCCACAGTCATTGCATTCTTTGGATGTGCTGCACTTTATTTGTACCATTTTGTTTTATTCGTTTATTTATTAGAATCTGAAAGATAATAACAACATTGGTTGATTAGTGAGATTTGATTTTAGTCCAAAAACCAAAAAAGTAGCGCAAGTCTTTGAAAGTCCTGGAATTTTATTTTGCAGTATCTGTACGAACCCTGTTTAAGTTACCAGTTCTTGGACCATTTTAATGTTTTTGTTGTTGTTAATTGAACTGAACTGTAGTTTTCTGTAGTAAACTGTCTTTGTATATTTCCTATTTTATATTCATTTCCTAGTATTTAATTTACCATTATTTCTTTTGAACAAAACAATTTCAGCAATTTGGTGTTTTAGATTGTAGGTCATCTTGGACATGTCAAGGACAAAGCTAACCAGTGCTAACCATGTGTTTGCACCATATTGTAGTGAGTAAACTTACTTGGTATTGCTGTTTCAAATATCCCACCATAATCTGTAGTCTGATCCTGTCAAGGGCTAATGGCAATGGCAGATACGTTACTAGTTAACCCTGTGTATGTGTCCGCCCCTGCAACCCCCAACCCCCAGAAAAAAGTTCAGGCTCAGGATTTTTTTTTGCTTTAACCCCTGCATTCCTTATAAGCTTTCCATTGAAAAACAGTGATCTATCGTCGTTGCTTGAGGCTATATAGTGAGGATATATAGTTTGTCAAGATTCATTTTGTCCCTTTTCATTGAATCTATTTATAAACATTGACACGTGCAAACAAAGAGCGTTCAGTGCGCCGGCGTCCAGGTGCGGGTTAACCGTGAAGCTGTGGCTTTAATTCCGTTAGAAATAATGATGTTACCAGCTCCTTGTTGAGTGGTATTGCTGTTTCAAATATCCCACCATAATCTGTAGTCTGATCCTGTCAAGGGCTAATGGCAATGGCAGATACGTTACTAGTTAACCCTGTGTATGTGTCCGCCCCTGCAACCCCCAACCCCCAGAAAAAAGTTCAGGCTCAGGATTTTTTTTTGCTTTAACCCCTGCATTCCTTATAAGCTTTCCATTGAAAAACAGTGATCTATCGTCGTTGCTTGAGGCTATATAGTGAGGATATATAGTTTGTCAAGATTCATTTTGTCCCTTTTCATTGAATCTATTTATAAACATTGACACGTGCAAACAAAGAGCGTTCAGTGCGCCAGCGTCCAGGTGCGGGTTAACCGTGAAGCTGTGGCTTTAATTCCTTTAGAAATAATGATGTTACCAGCTCCTTGTTGAGAAAAATAATGTAGCTCTTGAGCGATTAAGCTATTTAGTTATAATTATAATATTGCGGGGCAGCGCTAAAAAGTTTGTTGCTAAATGTCTGAGTGCGGTCGCAACGTGATCTGTGTGAGTTAGATACAGTGAAGACAGCGCATTAGTATAGAACTCTCCTAATTTTTCTTTTTCTTTTTTAAACATAGAAAGTGTGTTCATTTGTGCAATGATAACCTACCTGCAATGTAAATATGATTTTTTAATATATTAGAATGAGTACATTACAATATAAACTTATTAGAACGAGTACATATTATTTATGGGCTTAAAAACAGACCTGGTGGGGAGTGCCCAATGTAAACATGAAACATATGCCATTACCTATATTGTACTGTGGTACAGTTATGGAGGCCCTTCATAATGCAGAGGTCAACTGCCTGCTCTGCCAATAGTTAGAAATGGCCCTATAGTATGCAGTGTTTAATAAACCGCTGTTTTACTAAATTCTGCTGAGGTGAAATTCAGTGCAGTCCTATATCGTGATATGTATCGTAGCGTGGCCTATGTATCGTGATACGTATCGTATCGTGACTTTGCTGGTGATACACAGCCCTATTGTAAACCAGTCTTATCTAGGTGTTATGTCTTTGATACCACAGTAACAAGAGGCCTGGTTCTGCCTGGGTGTTAGTTCACATATCTCTAACAGATAGTTTGCTTGTTGGATAAGGATAATATTTTTCTAATATTTTATACCAGGGATGTCAAATTCAGTTTCGGTAGGGCTACAACCCTCTAGAGTTTAGCTAATCTATGCAGGACTGTGACCCTCAAGGAGCTGAGTTTGACACTTCTTTTTGGACATAAATGGGAGATTTCAATTCAATTCAAGTTTATTTGTATAGCGCTTTTCACGATACAAATCGTTGCAAAGCAACTTTACAGAAAATTACATTTCTACAATATATTTAGTAGTAGCTTATCAGTGGTGACTGTCAGTTAATGTACATATGGCAGAAATGTACGGCAAAATCAATTAAATGCGTAATCAAACAGACGATGAACACTATTAACAGCAATTATTATATGATGCAATCAAACTTATAGCAAAATGTGGTAGTTCTGTATGTTGTTTCAGGGTTGGCAACCTTTGAGGACCTCTGAGGGGGTGGCATCATCTC
>NW_015646395.1:117945-120525 GCF_001515625.1 Sinocyclocheilus rhinocerous | reverse complement strand
TCACTTATTAACAGTGACTTGCTGCCACCTACTGGCGGTTTTATTTTCACATTTAAAGTAACTTCATTTTTAAAATTATTTCAGATATCAGTATTCAATGTTTTATGTTTAATATATCAAAACATTATTTATGCATTTGTAACTGCAGGTTAAATGTATTCATGTTCTGCATTAAACTGTGTGTAAACGCATCTAAATGCCACTTCAGATGCAGCTTATTTCTGGATTGCAAAGATGAATTTTGTTGATACTGATTTCATTTGCTTGGTAACAGCCCAAATGTCTTATTCTTATTCACTGATTAAATGTAAGAATTTGACTTAAAAGATAATGCACACTTATAGAAAAATGGCTTTATAAAGGTAAAATGCCCATAAAAGGTAAAAATCTATTTAAACTTATTGGAAAAGATTAATTTCTATCTGACCACCACACAGCATATGAAGAATATCAAAAACTTTAGGAGTCGCTGTCCACGAAAGTCCTTAAGATACCAGCATGATAAAGCACTCAATCAGTTGAATGAATGACTCAATAGTAATAATTTAGTACTTTCTCCTGTTTTATTGTTGGTTTCCTCTTTTCTGATCATTTGGAATGAGGATAAAAAGACAAAAAAAAAACTTCCAAATAAGTTCAAACATCAATTCAATATCCACTATTTCCTGAATATTATGAAATTCAAGATGGCCGCCCCGATTACGTCATAATATGCATATTAGATGAGTATATTTACACCCCACATAAACTTTCGTTCATGCCCAACATTTTTCTAATTTACAGTAGATCTCTATCTTTAAGCCCTTTCAAGCCACAAGCTTTTGAAATCTTGATTAAAAAAAAAAACCTGGCGCCTAAAGGGTTAAAATCTCCGACAATTAGCGCTTTATCAACAGTAACCAATATGTCTGAGAGGAAATCTGCAAATTCTTTTAGAAAATCTGTATACGACCCTGGTGGTCTATACACAGTAGCCACAGCAAGAGATTTGGCCATTATTTCTGTTCTACTGCTGCTTTTAAATGGGTGTTAACTTGTATTTGTCTCTTTTCACCCTAGATCTGAAAGAGGAGTGTGAAGTACTGAATGAAATGCAAGATAGAGATCAGTATAGCAAAAATGATTACATAACTGGACAAAAATCATTTAGTTGTTCACAGACTGAAAAGACTTCCTCACAAAAAAGAGCTCCGAAGACTGGAACTAGAATTCATTTCACCTGCCAACAGTGCGGAAAGAATTTCAATCAACAAGGAAACCTTAAAGTCCACATGAGAATTCACACCGGAGTGAAGCCTTACACCTGCAAACAGTGTGGAAATACTTTCACTGAAAAAGGAAACCTTAAAAAACATATGAGAGTTCACACAGGAGAGAAGCCTTACACCTGCAAACAGTGTGGAAAGAGTTTCAATCAACAAGGAATCCTTGATGTCCACATTAGAGTTCACACTGGAGAGAAGCCTTACACCTGTCAACAGTGTGGAAATAGTTTCACTGAAAATGGAAACCTTAAAAGGCACATGAGAATTCATACTGGAGAGCAGCCTTATGCATGCCTTCAATGTGGAAAGAATTTTAAACATAAAAGCATTTATAATGCCCACGTGGGAATTCACACTGGAGAGAAGCCTTTCACCTGCCAACAGTGTGGAAAACATTTCAGTCAACAAGGAAACCTTAAAGTCCACATGAGGGTTCACACCGGAGAGAAGCCTTACACCTGCAAACAGTGTGGACATGGTTTCATTAAAAAAGAAAGCCTTAAAAGACACATGAGAGTTCACACTGGTGAGAAGCCTTACACATGCTCTCAGTGTGGAAACAGTTTCACTCAACTATCGAGCTTTAACAGGCACATGAGAATTCACATCAGAAAGGAGCATTAAACCTCCAAATTGTGTGGAAGAACTTCACAACAAAACTAAACCTCAAGGCCAATGTATACTTCGGTTTTTACGTCTACACGAGGGTCTGCGTACAGTATGCATGACACAAAATTCACCAAAATAGTATGCGCACCATCTGATTTTTGTACCTGTGCGTACTTTGTACGTGCAGGTCACATATGAGCATTGACTTGGTTTTGCACTAATCAGTTGTTCCAAGGGGGCAACACTGGTCCAGGTCATTGTTTTTTTTTGCAGTAGAAAACAAAACTAAAGAGACAGAACAACAATGCTAACAATGCTAGTGTTTGGGTACAAAAACTAATTATACTTTAGGTATCACATGAACAGTTACACCGGTGAGAATCTGTGTACATTTGGTCAGTGTGGGTGGGGGTTGGGGGGTATTCAGGGTATCTGCAGGATTTTTTAAATCTAATTTAAGGGCGTGTTCACACTTGTAGTTTGGTTCTCTTGGTTCGGACCAAAAAAGAAAACGATACATTTGGTCCTGGTCCGCTTAGCGTTCACACTGGCATTTTTGACAGTGAACCTAAAGATACCGAACCTAAAGGCATAGTGATACTTTCACAACCTGATTGGTCGGGTTGATGACGTATATTTCGCAACGGGACTCACCGAACACCCCAAACAAAAGCTGTGTTCGACTTAAAGCGACGCTGCTCAGGCC
>NW_015646395.1:104084-116248 GCF_001515625.1 Sinocyclocheilus rhinocerous | reverse complement strand
GTAGATATGTGGGGGCGTGTTAGAACGAGCCATTTTAGGGGGGCGTGGCAGAGTCTTAACTTTGATAAAGAATATCTCTTTGGTTTTGAGACTTTAGTCTTTGCAACTTCAGGGATCTTATCTATGCACAGTCAGCTTGTAACACTCCAAAGAGAAAGGAAAACTTGAAATCGCATCATATGACCCCTTTAAGGTAATGTAGTGGCCTAGCCAGTCTCCAGACCTCAATCCTATAGAAAATCTGTGGAGGGAGCTGAAACTTCGAGTTGCCAAACGACAGCCAAGAAACCTTAAGGATTTAGAGAGAATCTGTAAAGAGGAGTGGATCAAAATCCCTCCTGAGATGTGTGCAAACCAGGTGACCAACTACAAAAAACGTCTTACCTCTGTGCTTGCCAACAAGGGTTTCTGCACCAAGTACTAAGTCATGTTTTGCTTGGGTATCAAATACTTATTTCACTCACTGAAATGCAAATCAATTTCTAACGTTTATATATTGTTTTTTCTGGATTTTTTGGTTTGTATTCTGTCTCTATCCGTTAAAATAAACCTACCATAAAAACTACAGACCCTTCATTTTTTTGTAAGTAGGCAAACTTACAAAATCAGCAGGGGATCAAATAAAATTTTCCCTACTGTAAGAGCAAATTTCTGAGCAAATTTCCTGCAACATTGTTGCTAATTTTGCAGCATGAGTGTGCCCTGCATGCTTCACGCGGGCACAGTGAGCACGCCGCTTGCCTAGGCCGTGCCCATTCTGAGGCTGTGCTCACTGAGACATGCTCTCGTAGTGAGAGCAGTCTGAGGGTGCATTCACACTTGTAGTTCGGTTTTCTTGGTTCGTTTGGTTCGGACCAAAATAAGAAAACAATACATTTGGTCCTGGTCCTGGTCCTGGTCCACTTAGCGTTCACACTAGCATTTTTTACAGTGAACCTAAAGATACCGCATCTAAAGGCATAGTGATATGTTCACAACCTGATTGGTCGGGTTGAATGATGTATATTTTGTGACTGAACTCACCAAACACGCCAAGCAAAAGGTGCGTTCGACTTAAAGCGGCGCTGCGCAGACTGATCGGTGTATGACATCAAAGTACCCATTCACCGATCGGTCTGCTCAGCGCCGCTTTAAGTTGAACACGCCTAATGCCGTCTGCTGGACTAAGTGCACTCATTGCTGCGTGTACTTATGATTTTATTTTCACCACCTGTGAACTCACGAAGAGCTCATTAAAGGCACTTTACCCCTCCTCATTGCTCCACATTTGCCCTCTGCTCCTTTTGGTTTGGATACACCGCTCGTTCCGTGTCGTCAAATCATGTCGCACAGCGTAGCATCTTGTCATTACTTCCCATTTTTGGTTCGTTTAGAAGTATTTGGTCTGTGTTGCGTTCATATTTAATTCGAACCGCACCGAGTTCGTTGAAAGAGAAGTCAGTTCTGGCCCGGAACAACCTTTGTGGAAATGCACGGAACAGTTCGAGAACGGACACAGGTCGGGAACCTGCATCGGGACCACAGTTCTCTGTGCGCTTCAGATGTGTGCGCTGCACGCAAACAGTGTGCAAGTTCTTTCCCTTCCTGCACTTAAATAGTTTAAAATCACATTAAAATGCGAACGCGGGAATCGTTAAGCGGAATCGAAATGCACATGTCTTATCGAATAACCGATTATTGGAAATTTGGAACCGGTTCTAAGATGGAACTGGTTCTTGATACCCAACCCTAATCATCACCTCTTGGTGGCACAGTCACTTTGTCAATGCCACAAAAACGTAAGGAGGAAACATCATGATTCAGAGACAGGAAATGGGCCGCAACAGGATAATTAACATATTTTCTTCTAATAGAACTCTTATGTTCATTGATTCTATATTTTAGTTGACGTGATGTTTATCCAACATACCCGAGGCCACAGGGACAATGAATCAGGTAAACAACATGGGACGAAGCACAAGTAATAACAGAATTGATTGTGTATTTTTGCCAGTTCTTGGATGACAAAAAAATTATGTTTTAAATGTATTATTGCACTGAGCACAGTTACCACATCGATAGTTTCCGTTTTGTATAGGACTCGGTAATCTCTGAGATGGACTAGGATTATAAATCTGAAAACGGGAATTAACTAAATAGTCTAAAACATTTTTTGGCCGTTTGTATACAATCAATAGAGGATGTTGAAAAAGAGAACTCCATTCCAAATCAGAAGACAACAAATGCTAATGTTTTTTTAAAAATTGATATCAACAGCTCAGCTGGGTTGTAGGTTGCCAGGTTGAGTTCATAAATGGGTTGAAATTTGTATGACGCGTCGATTGTGTGAGTAGGATGCGTTTCATACAAGGTCTGGCAACTGGCTAACCTTGGAATAATATATTGATGTGATTAGTCATATAACAAGGTTTAGGCCATAAACAATTACAGGAGTTTCCTGGGAGAAATGACAAAATGGGAGGGGACACTCCCAGGAAAAAAGGGGGTTTTGATAGGTATGGTGAGACCCTATTTGTGTGGAAAGAGTTTTAAATAGCTCTGCATTATAAAATTATAATAGGACAAACAAATGATACCGAAATTGCTAAATTGCTTTTGGAGGGCTGAAATCATTAACTGAAACAGTATCCAATAGTAGCCAATGAAACTAAACCAAAATCAAGACTAATCACGACAAAGAGCTAATGAAATGTCACTATCACAATACTTGGGTGACATATTGATATGTATTGTGATTTTTTTTAAGAACTGTGATTCAACAAGTACTGCAATTCGATATTGCAATATATTGTGATTTTTATTTGCTTTTTTTAACACTAGACCATGGGGGAACGTTTAATCACACAGACTGTACGTGATGTATAAGATGAGTCATATTTACAAAAACAATCACACCTTTCTGTGTTTTATTTCAGGAGCCTCATACAGTATTGTACTATAAAACAGTGATTTCAAAACCCTGCATTTCCCTGCGTATAAAAACAAGTGGTAAGAATGTGCAATAGAATGAATAAAAAATAGGGGAGAGCGGGGCAAAACCTAACGCTTTTTGGTTTTGGGTCAATTATTCAATTTTTTTTAATTTTTTTAATTAAGTTACATTAATCATATTTTTACACAAGCAACATACACATCTCTGCTACAAACAAACACTTAAAGTTTGTTTCTAGGACCTACCATTCTCGTACAATTACAATGAAAGTGACAGAAGTACAAATGTTACACCTTACCCCATAGGTGGTGTTAATTGTAACAGACAGAGGGTTCGTTGTAACACGTGCTAAAAAAATGTATTTGAACACAAATATTTCAATACTATTCTACGGTCATGGCCAGAAGTTTTGGCAAAAAGCACAAGGTTTGCTGCTTCAGTATTTGTAGATTATTTTTCCAAATGTTTCTATGGTATAATGAAAAACAATGAGAAGCGTAGCATACGTTTTAAAGACTTTTATTGCCAAAAAATATTAGTCAATATTTACAGTGTTGACCCTTGTTCTTCATAACCTCTGCAATTTGCTCTGGCATGCTGGATATCAGCTTCTTGGCCAAATCCTGACTGATGGCGATCCATTCTTGCCTTATCAGTTCTCGGAGTTGATCACAATTTGTGGGCTTCTGCTTGTCCACTCGCCTTTTGAGGACTGACCACAGGTTCTCTATGGGATTGAGATCTGGGGAGGAGCCTGGCCACAGATCCAAAATTTCAATGTAATGATCTTCGAGCCACTTCTTTATCACTCTTGCTTTGTGACATGGTGCTCCATCATGCTGGAAAATGCACGGATCATTACCAAATTGCTCATGGATCGCTGGAAGTCGTCGCAGGACGTTTTAATACCATTCTTTATTCATGGCAGTGTTTTTGGGCAGATTTATGATAGAGAGCCCACTCCCTTTGGTTGAAAAGCAACCCATCTGTTGGTTAAATAAGAACGAAACCACTGCAAGACTGTGCCACGAAGGCCCACAGATATCTCCAAACGTGTCAACAGCACCTCATGGTCAACCAAATCAAAGGCAGCACTCAGGCAGCTCATGGATCGTTGGAAGAAGTCGCTCTTGCAGGATGTTTTGATACCATTCTTTATTCATGGCAGTGTTTTTGGGCAGAATTATGAGAGAGCCCACTCCCTTGGTTGAAAAGCAACCCCACACATGGATGGTCTCAGGATGCTTCACTGTTGGCACAACGCAGGACTCATGGTAGCGTTCACCTTTTCTTCTCCGAACAATCGATTTTCCAGATGTCCCAATCAGTCAGAAAACAACTTTGCACCAGTTTTCTGCTGTCCAATCCTTGTACTTCCTGCAGAATTTCAGTCTGCCCTTGACATTTTTCTTGGAAAGAAGTGGCTTCTTTGCTGCTCTTCTTGAGACCAGGCCGTTGTCCAAAAGTCTTGGCCTCACTGTGTGTGCAGATGCTCTCACACCAACCTGCTGCCATTCCTGAGCAAGCTCTGCACTGCTGGTGACACGATTTCAGCTGACTCCTCAGGAGGAGACGGTCACTGATATGATTAGTCAGTTAATGGTAGCTGGTCATTTTGTGTCAGAAAAAACTAATTTCACTGTTTTTTGATCCTGTGAAAAGTTTATTTTTTGGCCAATGAAGCTTTTAGCAATTATTTAAAATGCATCTGATCACTCTACACAATCATCTAGAAACAATGTGATTGAATACCACAACAGCTGAAGCTATAAACTTTGCAAAACACAAAATTGATGTCACTGACAAAACTTTTGCCCATGACTGCATCTATACTAGAGGTGGATATTGTTTGTGCATCTAGATAGATATCCACAAATCTATAGATCCATCCATTATTATGGATCGATACATATGGATAGATATGCAAGAAAGAACTGCATAGTTTTGACAAAAAAAAAAAAATAATTCTCAATTATTTGCGGATATTGTAATTGCAATTATCATTTTGATTAATGGCTTTAACTAAAAAATTGAGTGTTCACTATTGTCCTCTGGCATTATTGACACTATTTTCCTGTTTAACACTATAAAGCTGCTATGACGCGATCGGTATTGTATAAAATACTATATAAATAAAAGTGACTTGACTTGACTAATGGAATTGCATTTTTGTGAAGCAGCTGCATGCAAAATTCTTTATATAAGCTGGTCAAAACAAGCTTAAAATAGCATTTTAATTGCTTTATTGCATGAAAATCAACGTAGATTATTTTAATAAATAAAAAAATGAACAATGCATAGTAAATCAATTCAATGCAAAGTGAAAATAATACTTTGACGTTTAACATTTACTGTTCATCACAGTCATGACAAATATAATGTTCATATCCCTCAGTGCACAATTCATGTGCCCACCCCTCACAGAAGACACACTTCACCCATTTTTACCCAGGGACAGAAGATGGAAATGCTTCACCGTACACAAGGCAATCTTCAGAGGACTGACTTGTTTAATTTTTATTTTCTTTCGAACTGAAGAGCTTTCTTTTGGACTTTTGTGCAATTTTTCTGCATTTTCTCCAGTGGCTGGAGCTTGTGACTGCAGTGAGGTGGGAAGGTCAACAGCACAATACCATGCTCCTTGCAAAAATTCAGTGTAGACAACGACATATGGGAAGCATGGTTATCCAACAAAAGGAGGACCTAGGACTCTTTTTGTGTGGTTGGCAAAATGGTGTAGGAAAACTAAAAACTCATCCTCCTGCATCCATCCTGAACCGTTTGCTGCTCAATGCAGAAATCATTGTCTCTAGTGTCTACACCTTCTTCACAGGTCCTACTTTTACCTCCTGCCTCGACTACCTCTTCTTTTGGGTTAGGTACCTCTACGAGCATGATAAACACAGGATTGATATTACCCTGAGCCACAAATGACATTGTACATGAAGCTGATGGTAGTTTTGTATACTTAGTACTAACTTGTGGTAGTGGTAATGGCAATGTGATTGAGATTATTATTGCTTACATGTAAATGATCCTGAGAAAGCATACATGCTGTGTACTTGGCATTAATAAAGATGGATTATTTATATATTTCCAATCAAAGCCAAATGTCCTTTTTGTAAAAAATGTTACAAGTCTGTTGGATGCTTAAACAAGATGTCTATACTGTACACTCCGATCCTACCTTCACTCGCTTCCTCAGGCTCAGCAACGTTAATAGGAGCAGCTGCATTAAAACCTTGTGATGGACCCGCTGCTGCACTCTCTGTAAACAGAGCATTTATATCAATAGATACATATTAAGTTTGCTCATATTAATTGAGCAAGATCCACCGAATCTGTCTATATATCAACAGGGTACAGACATCGTTTTCATATCGTTTTTCATATTTTATCTCTTAAAAAAATTATTTCATGTTAGACACTGTTTTAGCTTGGGGTGTGACTATGTTTCTCCTCCCCATACATAAATCAACATGTTATCATATAAGTCACATGTTCTAAATTTCCCCACTCGTGCAGTTTAACATTTAGACATGATGACTTTAATGAGAATATGATACATTTTACCAAGAACTGATTGATATCAACATTTGAGTCATGAATTATAAGTCACACACACGCGCGCGCACACACACATACCAAACACACCGATAACAGCTGGGCAAATCAGACACCATTATTTGTTAAACTTAAATAATCCACAAACACGCTACACCAAACAGGCAAAACATGAGGTTCTCTGGAACCCTCCCTCCAAGTCAAATGTCCCCAAAAGGACAGAACAGACCTCTGGTTACCACAGTAACCAGATAAACTTTAACGAAATGTAGAGAGAGTCCCCCTCTTAATTCCCTATTGAATCAGACACATCAGTGCAATAGAAAATGACTTTTCCCCATTAATCTATTGGCAAACCTTTTTATGAATAAACATGCATATTCCCAGGACATTGTGTCTATAATTACAAACGTTCCCAACTGAGGTGCAATCTCGATAGTCCACTCATCCAGAGGCAAAATACAAACTGAGAAGTTCCCTCAACATGTGGAACTGAACAGGAAAAGAAAAAGCCAAGCAAATTTCTTAAAATCTGAGGTTTCAGTTGTCTCCAGCTCTCGACACAGGTTCGGAAAAAGCCCCTTGTGCCTATCGCTGTCCATTTAGTGCGGTTTCATATCGGTTTTTTTCTTTCTTTATCTACAAGAAGAAGACCAAGTGCTGGCAATGCCAGTGCCATTTGCAACTCAGTTGACATGATTGAAAAAAGCTACACGAATCTGTCAGTAATGAGAGCGGCTGCTGTAAACAATGGTAAAAGTAAATGCTGCTTGCTTTGTATATCCAGTTCTAGCTCTTCCAGTTTCCCTGTTTGAATACTGAATAAAGAATATTACCACCTGCTGGTATGGGAGAGTTATGTTCTCTCATGCAAGCACAGACCATACACGCTAGTCACAGTTATAACAACTTAGGACATTAAAGAGACCTTTCTACTGACTCTGAAAAGCACCAGAAGATTAAGATGTTCAGGGTTCCTGATTACCTTTGTCAGGGGTAGGCAAGGCAGAGTTTCGCTCCAACCCTGAAAAAAAACTCAGTAATCCTGAAGACACTGATTAGCTTGTTCATGTCTGTTTGATTAGGGTTGGAGCTGAACTCTGCAGGACGTCGGCTCTCAAGAACCGAACTTGCCCTCTGTGAACATGCCGTAGTCCTGCTGCAGGAGGCATAAGGACTGCAGATGTGGCCAGAGCAATAAACTGTAATGTAAGAGGCCTAAGATAGGAAAGACAGCTGATTGTCCTTGTAATGCCAGATCACATGTGACTATAGTGGTGCAACATCTCACAGCAAGAACTGGCAAATCTGGTTCAGTCCATGATGATGAGATGCTCTGTAGTACTTAAAGCAGCTGCTGGACACAGATATACTGAGTGCTGCTTTTGATATTGACCTTTTTATGTTCATACAAATATTTACACATTGTGAGAAATTTGCTCAAAAAAAAAAGTGTAGTTTAGTTGTTGATATATGACAAGCACTGAGCACGTCTGGCTCAGCACCAGCCAAAGCAGGAAAGCAGATTTGAAAGCATTTAATCACATGACACAATGACCGTTCTAATCACACCGGTGTGATCATACACGTCAAAGGGCTACTTTACATCTGAAATTGTGATCACATGTAAATGGCTTCTCTCCAGTGTGAATGCTCATGTTTTTTAAGGTTTCCTTTTTGAGTGAAACATTTTCCACACTGTTGGCAGGTGAAAGGGCTTTCTCCAGTGTGAATTCTCATGTGAACATTAAGGTTTGCTTGTTCAGTAAAACTCTTTCCACGTTGCTGGCAGGTGAAAGGTTTCTCTCCAGTATGGATTCTCATGTGGACATCAAGGTTTTGTTTATGTTCAGGTAATTCTATTTGATTCATTTGGATTTTTTTTTTTTTGCAATTTTTAGCATTACACAACCCACATACAAACAGCTACCAATGTCCATGATGATGAGATGCTCTGTAGTACTTAAAGCAGCTGCTGGACACAGATATACTGAGTGCTGCTTTTGATATTGACCTTTTTATGTTCATACAAATATTTACACATTGTGAGAAATTTGCTCAAAAAAAAAAGTGTAGTTTAGTTGTTGATATATGACAAGCACTGAGCACGTCTGGCTCAGCACCAGCCAAAGCAGGAAAGCAGATTTGAAAGCATTTAATCACATGACACAATGACCGTTCTAATCACACCGGTGTGATCATACACGTCAAAGGGCTACTTTACATCTGAAATTGTGATCACATGTAAATGGCTTCTCTCCAGTGTGAATGCTCATGTTTTTTAAGGTTTCCTTTTTGAGTGAAACATTTTCCACACTGTTGGCAGGTGAAAGGGCTTTCTCCAGTGTGAATTCTCATGTGAACATTAAGGTTTGCTTGTTCAGTAAAACTCTTTCCACGTTGCTGGCAGGTGAAAGGTTTCTCTCCAGTATGGATTCTCATGTGGACATCAAGGTTTTGTTTATGTTCAGGTAATTCTATTTGATTCATTTGGATTTTAAGGTTTTTATTTTTTTTGTGCAATTTTTACCATTACACAACCCACATACAAACAGCTACCAATGAATTTGATTTGAATTTGATGAGTCTCAAAATCCAAATGAATCAAATAGGATTGACTCAGAAAAGACGTCGACTAACGCACAAATGCCACCTGATCCACAAATGCACACCTTCCTTGTTGCATGCGCAAATTCTGATTAACTAATACAAAAGAAAACATTTGTATTCACAGACATGACTATTTGTACAAACCGCTGCACATTTTTGTAATTCTGAATTTCACACCCAAGTTTTTTCAACACACATTGAAAGGCATTTGGTTGTGGATAGTAAGATATATTTGCAACTTTTATCAAGTTCATGGGTAATTGTGCATGCATTTGTTAGTCATTTGAGACTAATTTCATCCCATACCCATCGTAGTACAGAAACTGTGAATGAAGAGATGTTTCATCAAACTCAAGTATGGTGTGCCACAGGGCTCAGTATTAGGTCCTCTGCTTTCCCCCTTGCTTCCCGTGAGGGACATTATTTCACTTTTATGCAAATAATACTCTTTTTATATTTCCTCACATCCTGACAAAGCTTCTTAACTCTTTTTATATTTACTCACATCCTGACAAAGCTTCTTAACTCTTTACGTTATATGTCAATTTGAAAATTCTGCTAACAACACAGAAAGCTTGGAATGGCTGAAACTTCTCGGTACTTAAGCAACCTTCCACTGTGTTATAATCCATCATTTTTATCACATTCACAAAAATTATGGTCTAGATTGCTTATTTCCTGGATGACTTCTAAACTCTTTAATAGCTTTCATTGTCTGAGATTCAGGCTCTCTCAGTTTAAGTCTAGACTAAAGATGCATCTTTTCAGCCACACATACACATAAGCTTATTTCTGATAGCTCTGATTTAAAATTATTTATGGCATCTTTGTCATATTGAATGAGTTCTATATATAGGTTTCATGAACAATATTACCAATCTAATACATTTGTAACCGGAATGAGCTTGCTATGCCTTTAAGGGGTAGGTGACGCGATAGGACAGGTGACGTTTAAAGTCTCGCGGGCTTCAATGAAATGGCGTTTGTTCTCGTTCTCCGCTCGATGAACGAGTGTGTGTGTGGGTCCGGGCTTAATCCCGAGCTCGGACCCCTCTCCCCGGACAGGGGGAGTACCCCGGGCTCGAGAGTAATTACCGAGCTCGGAGCCCTCTCCCCGGACAGCACGCCAAATACGCATAACCTTTATTCGGTTCATTATATGTAAGTGTGAACTCGTGAAACGCGTGTACGACAGTTAGCCGAAGCTAGAGATTACTGTTTATAAAATAAAAATAAAAAAGTCATATACACCTAGGATGTCTTGAGGGTGAGTAAATTATGGGGCAATTTTCATTTTTGGGTGAACTACCCCTTTAAGTGCAAGATTGATCCAATATATATATGTCTTTGTTTTCAAGTGGATGAATATTTTGGTGTGGTGCCGCCCACATGCCCATACAGGTGAGTAGAGGCTGCACTGTTGCATCATTAACTGATAGAAATTAATGGTTTCCAATTCAGAAACCGATCAGGCTTAATGTTACACAAAATATATTTGTTTAGGAAGTGCATGGCATTTTTCCCAATAATAACGAATGCCAAACTTGTAAGTAGGATCTTCTCAGGTTCCCTAAAAGGCTGTATTTGTCTGGTCATGTGATCTCAATGTCACATAAAACCGCTTTAATTAGGACACTTGTATGACATTCTTCAAAATTACCATTCATTTCTGTAGAGCTGGACATTTTAATAAAGTTCAAATGAGTGAGTTCAGCTTTGAGAATGAAAACCAACCTGTTTGTTCCTCAGTATCTTCATGTTTGACTCTGAATGTTTCTTCAATCTTCATGTCCTCTTTAATAAAACGCCATCTTTATAATAGTGTGTCACGTGGATCTCAGTCGCTTCAGCAGGAGTTTTTCTGTGTTTAAGATCAAAATAATTAACAGACAGAAAAATCAGCTCCCTAGTTCAGTAGTTAGCGCACTACTGGAGTCATTCATTTTAATTAATGGCTTTAAATGACCTGATTAGCCAAAATGAGTGCTACAAATAAATAAAAGGACATGAATTGTACAGAATCTCAAACCCGGCCCACATCCAAGTGTGACGTCAGAAGCCAAACCCGAGTCTACTACATCACTTGGTGAACCGCCTCAGAAACCCGATTTGTTGTATGCATGTGCAGAAACGGCGGAAGTATGTCGAAGCGATTTAAGGCATTTTCAGGCATCTAAATAAAACAATGTTATCTTTCGTTTTACTAATGATGTTAGGTTTAGGGTTAGGATTAGGATGCTTCTTCCTGTTTCAGAGTTAATGAGAATGAGTGTGGCTTCTAACGGCACACTTGGACGTGGGCTGAGTTGGACGTCCCCCGCAGGCTTCAGCGAGCCACTTCTCTGCGACCTGCACCTACTCTTCCCTGAGACCGAAAGGAGATGACTGGCGGGTGCCAATTGAATAGCTCTGTGTTAGAGCAAAGTAGTGACATGACTGTTAGAGCAACACATTTTTGAAAATAACTGATTTATAATATATATAAAATAATTACATATTAATCATTTACTAATGATATGCTAATTTAATGATTCACAAAAACATTTTCAGATTACTTATAACACACTTTTGGTTAACATACCACTCATTAATCATCTACTAATGTATATTAATGTTTAGTAAAATCAGTTAATCATTAACAAAACACTTTTAAATGACATGACTTAATATGTGATCAAAACAGTCTCTTATCACTCTCACAACCAAACTGTGTAAAACCTGATGATGAGGTGTTTTTTACAAACATATCTGGCAACCCTGCTGACTAAATGAAAGTGAAAGCAGATTGTTTTCCATGTAACATTTACGCCTGACCACATGGTTTACACCCGAAAAACTGATAATCAAACTCTGTTTATTTAATTGCTTATGTGGGAATTGATATGTACGTAATGGGAAACCAAGGACAATTTGAGAGCTTGTCTAGAAGCCGAACATTTTGATCAAAGCAAGTCTTCGGCTGTGGAGCACAAAGGCACTTCCTTATTAATGTAAGTAAGCTTAAAATACTAAATCATGAAGCACTCAAGAAACATGGTTAAATATGACAAACAGAGAT
>NW_015646395.1:100073-103822 GCF_001515625.1 Sinocyclocheilus rhinocerous | reverse complement strand
CAAGAGAGAACCTCTATAAATAATCAAAGCAGCCTTACCTCCATTATCTCCTGTCTTTAGCATCCCTCCACCACCCCGACTCCTCACCTTCAGCCCGTTCCTACCCCAGCACGGGGAGGAACACTCGGGGGGAGCGTTCTGGGTCCGGGCTTAATCCCGAGCTCGGACCCCTTTCCCCGGACAGGGGGAGTACCCCGGGCTCGAGAGTAATTACCGAGCTCGGAGCCCTCTCCCCGGACAGCACGCCAAATACGCATAACCTTTATTCGGTTCATTATATGTAAGTGTGAACTCGTGAAACGCGTGTACGACAGTTAGCCGAAGCTAGAGATTACTGTTTATAAAATAAAAATAAAAAAGTCATATACACCTAGGATGTCTTGAGGGTGAGTAAATTATGGGGCAATTTTCATTTTTGGGTGAACTACCCCTTTAAGTGCAAGATTGATCCAATATATATATGTCTTTGTTTTCAAGTGGATGAATATTTTGGTGTGGTGCCGCCCACATGCCCATACAGGTGAGTAGAGGCTGCACTGTTGCATCATTAACTGATAGAAATTAATGGTTTCCAATTCAGAAACCGATCAGGCTTAATGTTACACAAAATATATTTGTTTAGGAAGTGCATGGCATTTTTCCCAATAATAACGAATGCCAAACTTGTAAGTAGGATCTTCTCAGGTTCCCTAAAAGGCTGTATTTGTCTGGTCATGTGATCTCAATGTCACATAAAACCGCTTTAATTAGGACACTTGTATGACATTCTTCAAAATTACCATTCATTTCTGTAGAGCTGGACATTTTAATAAAGTTCAAATGAGTGAGTTCAGCTTTGAGAATGAAAACCAACCTGTTTGTTCCTCAGTATCTTCATGTTTGACTCTGAATGTTTCTTCAATCTTCATGTCCTCTTTAATAAAACGCCATCTTTATAATAGTGTGTCACGTGGATCTCAGTCGCTTCAGCAGGAGTTTTTCTGTGTTTTTGGACACTTTGTCCTGTTTAAGATCAGAAAAAACTAGTTCAGTAGTCAGTGCACTGGTAAGGGAGTCAGTCAGAGTGAATGGACTTAAATGGCCTGAAAAAAACAACAACTCAAAATTAGAGCTGCAAATTAATAAAAGAACACACAAACTATACAAACATTTTCTTATTTAAGCATTTATGATTTATATTTGGTACTTAAATTATATTATATTTAACAGATTACACTTTCATGAAAACATTTGCAGTTGGTTTGTAAAAGTTGTCATTACACGTTTGTGTTTGTTGCTCTCGTTGCATTTACACTGTGCTGAGATTCGAGTGCTTCGAATCACTGAATCATTTTGTGATGCAATTGATTCAATTGACTGAGTTTCGAAAAGCTCCGTTTCTCTCATCACTACTAGGCAATCAACGAATTTGTTTTTACGATAAACTGCTGCACGATATAGGGAGCGAAATGAGATGCACCTTTTATTTATGTGCGGATGCACTTTATTTAGACAAACTAACATTTATAACCATTACTTAAAGTATTACAATGTTAAATTCAATAATAATTAAGCCAGTTTACACCGCTTGTAAAAACTATAAAACTGTCTGAACAGTTTGTATTGACGTAAACACTGTGAACGCTTAAAAACACAAAGCTTTTTTTTTTTTACAACAAAAAACAAACCTTTCTTCAGCCGAATTACAAAAGATGCGGGAGCGCGGCTCAGACTGATGACGTATAGCAGAGGAATTCAGAGTTCAATTCTTGGTGAAATACATAATTAAATACATATTGTCCAATAATATGCTGAAAATACTTATTGTCCAATAATATGCTGAAAATACTAAGAACTAATGAAAGACTGAGATTCTGTCTAAAAGGCACAGTTGTAATGTTTGGGTGCAGAAAGCATTAATACCAACCATAAATTAAAATGCAAATAGTTATATGTTAAAAATAGCTAGTGTATGAGTTTATAAAGCAGAGTTCATACATGTGTCAGTATTTAAATGCATATAAGAATCAGTGATTTTTTTTTTTTTTTACTAATATTAAAAAAAGGGAAGAAGAAGCCTCCAGTGAGTCGGCCTGTTTCACCGGTTTACTCCTATTTCGCCAGTTTACTCCTCCGGCTCGTTTCGCTCCGTGTCACCAGGAGTTTCGCCAGCGGTTGAATCAGCGTCGCCCCGGGACTCACAAACATCACTCCAGTCTCTTACATTTCCGGCACCGCGTGGCATGCTGTTAAAACATCTAATAACAAATAGTTATATGTTAAAAATAGCTAGTGTGTAAGTTTATAAAGCAGAGTTCATACATGTGCCAGTATTTAAATGCATATAAGAATCAGTGTTTTTTTTTTTTTACTAATATTAAAAATGTTGACATATAAAGTTCAAGTTAGTCTAAAATGTATAAAATAAAAAATGTATAACAATGGTGATCTTTTCAAGAATCCATATGAACAGTGTACCCTGTCAGTATAACCTGATGTAAACTATGGCTACGGTTTGGATGACAGTTACTGTATGCACAAGGCTGCACTTCTTCTGTATGGCATATATCATATATTCATACTGTGTATCATATATATATTTCAACAGTACAAATTTACACATTACTGTATGTACGATATTAATTGAAGGAGACTGGACAGGATTCACAGTTACACTTTTTACTAGTGGTCTGACAAAAAAAACATTACAAAATAATTGTGATATAGAAAAGAAAAAGACAAGGGGCACAAAGGGGAAAATACAAAATTAGAAGGGTAAACACAGGAAACACCCATTAGGCAGAGCTTTGCATTTGCATGCAGCAGTGTATGAGGAAGTCTACACCTCAAAACATCCCAGGCTGTCGGGCCACAGATTCTCATCCACATCACAACGGATATCTTCCCTTGCAATGCAACGTGGAACAAATATTTTGGAGTGTCTTATCCAGCCTCTGCAGGCATCTGCTGTGATGTCCTCACATGCTGCATCCATGGCAGCCAGCAGGGTCATCTGTGTATGTGGCTGGCGATCAGGGTTAGGGAATGAGGGGAATAAGGTGGGAGGAATTCCATCAGCATCCTGCAGTGGGTCACAAACCATTGCGTGATGGTGTTTGAACGATGGAAACTCACAAATCAGACACATTTTTATTTGTTATATTTAACAAATAATCACCCAACAATCGGACTGGGTGCCGGGGTGTCTGAGAATGACCCCCAGGACACTGGTTACCATGGCGACCAGGACACCTCAGCCAGATAACATAGCTTTTATGACTCAGTGGAATTCAGTTTTATTCTCACTTAATTCACTTCGAAACAGACACAAAAGTCCCATAGAAAATTACTCTTTTCCCATTGATTCAAAGGCAAAACTTCTTTGAATGAACATGCACATCCCCAGGACATTGTGTGTATTATTACTGTTTTTGTATATTGACTTTTGTATTGTATACTGTTTTACGCATGCCTTATGATAGAATTATTAGATAATGTAACCCTATTGGTACCGTGTTTGATATCAAAATAACCGTTGTTTACCATCCATTGGTGCATACCACCTCCTCATAACATAAAACTGCCTGCCCACTCTGATCATGCAAATGAGCCAGCTTTCAAACAAAGAGTCATAAACTTTCCCCCTGAAAGTTTAAGTTACCATTTGCTCACTGACGCCCTGAAGGTGTGATCTTGCCAGAAGTTAAAGGTGCAATAGGTGATTGTCTTCAGAAAAATTTTTTGTTATGCTGGTTGAAAGTCTCTTCACA
>NW_015646395.1:97903-99701 GCF_001515625.1 Sinocyclocheilus rhinocerous | reverse complement strand
CTTTGAATGAACACACATATACTTCAGGTCATTGTGTATGTTGTTACTGTTCTTGTATGTTGCCTTTTGTATTGTATACTGTTTATGCATGCCTTATGATAGAATTATTAGATAATGTAACCCTATTGGTACCGTGTTTGATATCAAAATAACCGTTGTTTACCATCCATTGGTGCATACCACCTCCTCATAACATAAAACTGCCTGCCCACTCTGATCATGCAAATGAGCCAGCTTTCAAACAAAGAGTCATAAACTTTCCCCCTGAAAGTTTAAGTTACCATTTGCTCACTGACGCCCTGAAGGTGTGGCCGAAACTAAGCAGCACAGGATGCGGTGCCTGCCCTCAGTTTTACGGTGAGTAAAGCTAACTTAAGTATCACATCCTATTGTGATGACCAGAAGTGACGTGAACTCCGGATAGCAACATACATTGCTTGCCACACATCAGTTAATGCCGTGGATGAATTATCGGACATACTGAAGGATGAAATCGGAGCGTTCCAGATGCACAGAACCAAATGTTCGGCTGTCATTAAGTCAGTTCTGGCACCATATCTTAGAGATTAACTTCGACAGGACATTGGTAACGCACCTTACTCCATTTACTTGGACGAAACAATCGACATTTCTGTAAACAAGTTACTTTGCATATGCATAAAATATCGTTATAAGAAACAATCGGTTTGTGAGCACTTACTTGGGACTGGTCGAACTTTTGGACTCTGATGCTAATGGGATTGTGGATGCCATCATAGGCTTTCTGCAAGCTAATGCGCTGGATATAGCAAATATGGTTGGCATAGCAACAGATGGAGCAAGCGTCATGGTGGGGAGACAACATAGGCCTATTTCACAATATGGCAGCCGAGAACGGAAGTAGGGAAGCGGTACTTCCGGTTGCGCCGCCACCCATTACAATCGTCTTTCATTCATTCATTCATTCATTCATTGTCATAATGGAGTGCAAACTTGTTTTCTCCCAATAATTAATAAATTTACCAACAATAAGAATAGCAGATGTTGTCCGTATTGTTGATAGTTTTCAGGGAGATGTGAGGCGATCAAAATTGGACAAGGGTTATAAATTATTTTTTGAGCAATTCATTTTTGATTATTAAGGTATGTATTATGTTAGACAGCTGCCATGATAGTGTAGCGAATCAGCTCAAAGGGGAAATATGAATAATGAATTATAACTAGTTATAATTAATTATAAATATTTAGATCCGCTGCAAGTATTTACTTGACCTCTCAGTGTCAATTCTAAGAACGTTAATTTCCTGGTTAAGGAAAATAACTTTCTTACTGTACAATACTTAATTTCCGAATGATCAATGTTGTTTTTATGGATAAATTTAAAAGTGGTTTAATAATAATAATAATAAAAATGTCCCGTTAATAACTGTTTGTGTGTGTGTGTGTTTGGACACTTCAGTCTCAAACATTATTTTAGGGAAAGTGGTAATTAGGGCCAGGTGCTATAGGTCATTAAGAAAGCTTGAGGTAAATACATTCAGGATTTAGCTAATGATTGTTTATAATGCATTACTTGTCTCAATATCAATATCAAACGTAGCGATAAAGTATAGCAGTAACAATCCTAACTGCAGATGGTGCTAAGTTAACTTAGCATGTGATACTGCATACATACATAAGTGTGTGTGTGTATGTATGAATATAAACATATATATATATATATATATATACTGACCTGTTTTTTATTTATTCATCAAAAATAAGACAAATTCCATGAAATTCCTCGTTATACAGTAAATTCCGTTTTTATGACTGGATT
>NW_015646395.1:92855-96512 GCF_001515625.1 Sinocyclocheilus rhinocerous | reverse complement strand
ATTAACTAGTGATCTATCATAACACACACACAAAACAGTATACAATTCAAAAGACAATATACAAGAACAGTAATGGTATACACAACGTCCTGAGGAGATATGTGTTCATTCACAGAAAGTTTTTCTATGAATTAATTGGAGAAGAATTCATTTTTATGGGCATTGTGTGTCTTTCCTAAGGGTAAATGAATTGTGAGTTTCTCTGCCCGCATTCCTTTGGGCAATAAAACCAGTGATATCAGCATTGGTTGCCATGGAACCAGAGGCCTGTTCTGCCTTTCTGAGGTGTTAGATGCATTTCGGGGGAAGGGTCCATAGACCCCCTTAGTTGGTTTGTTGACTGAGGGGTGTTACAGAGTATTTGTTAAATATACAGTAACTAAAAAAATTGTGTGTCTGGTTGGTCCAGACGCTACAATAGCTAATTTCCTAATTATCAAAGTTGTTTTTATGGATGAATTTAAAAGTGGTTTAATAATAATAATAATAAAAACGTCCTGTTAATAACTGTGTTTATGTGTGTGTTTGGACACTTCAGTCTCAAACATTATTTTAGGGAAAGTGGTAATTAGGGCCAGGTGCTATAGGTCATTAAGAAAGCGTGAGGTAAATACATTCAGGATTTAGCTAATGATTGTTTATAATGCATTACTTGTCTCAATATCAATATCAAACGTAGCGATAAAGTCTAGCAGTAACAGCACCATCTGCAGTTAGGATTAAGTTAACATAGCATGTTTAAATACTTTCCAGCATTTCAGAAATAGGCTAAATATGTATGCAAATTACACTGAAGTAGGCTACAACGTTACCTTACGGTGTTCGGGAGTGCTCAAAAAGCGTTTAAACACTGAATTTTGAATCGATTTCTTCTCGTGAAAGTCAGAGATGTGGATTCGGACGGCAATTAAATTACCACACAACCTTGGTGTTTGTCAAAAAACAGTAGGTAATTCGGCCGGGGATTTTTACGAGGGTGGTAAGAGAAAAACACCGACATCCTGGATTCGGATGGCATTAAAATCACCAACTACCCCCTGTAAATGGTGAAAATCACTTACGTCCCCCTTAGAAACAATTACCGTCCGAATAGGGCTATATATAAGCTGGTCTTAGTCTCTGTAAAAATGCACCTGTTACTAAAGATTCACTGAGAGTTTGTTCCTCACATTTCTGTTGTGTGTCTGAATGTGAAGAAGATCCCACACGTGTGCTGCTACATGAGTTCAGGAGAAGAAACTCTCATCCTAGATCAACTTCTGATCATACATTTATTATTGCTTAACTTGATAGAAGATGTGAAAGTCGCAACAGATGTTTTCTTTAGTGCACTACTGAGGTCTTTGATATCAACTGTTTGTGTCGCTCAAAAACATGAAGTTTGATTTTATTATGCTGCAGTTCATTATGAAGTTACTGGTCACTGACTATATGAGAACAAAGATAAACAGCATGCAGCTGGAGAAATGTCTTATTTTGTAAGTAGGCTGGTGTTTCTGACATATGACTTTTTATTGCTTGTTGTAATGAACATTAACAGACTTGAATGTAAATATCACTAAATATGTTAGTTTGGCACGTTTGAGAATGAGTAAAAAAAATTATTTAAAAAAAATCACAAATGTCAAGATAAAAACAACAAAAATATGCTTAAATCTTTTTCTAATCAGTAGATATTGGGTTTAATGTCACACAAAATAATTGTTTTGTTTAGACTACTTAAGTATTATTTTATATCTCTATTCCTGTAGCGCTGGACATTTTAATAAGGATCAAATGCGTTCAGCTTTGAGAATGAAAACCAACCTGTTTGTTCCTCAGTATCTTCATGTTTGACTCTGAATGTTTCTTCAATCACCATGTCTTCATTCTCCTCTTTAATAAACACCATCTTTATAATAGTGTCACGTGGATCTCAGTTGCTTCAGCAGGAGTTTTTCTGTGTTTAAGATCAGAATAATTAACAGAAGAAAAATAAATGCAAACTAAATCTCTGGGTGCGTCTAAATCAGCTCCCTAGTTCAGTAGTTAGCGCACTGGTAAGGGAGTCAGTCAGAGTGAGAGTTAATGACCTCAAATGACCTTGTTACCCCAAAAAAAACAAAAAACATAAAACTAGCAGCAAAATAAAATAAAGAAATACGAACTTTTCAATATATTTTGTATTAAGTATTTATGATTTATATTTGGCATGTAATAATTTATAGATTACATCTAACAGATTCCACATGAAAACATTTCTGTTGGTTTGTAAAAGTTGTTCTCGTTGCATTTACACTGTTTTAACCCTTTAAGCGCCAGGGATTTTTGGAAAAATGCTGGATTTTGACATTAAGCCCTTTCAAGCCACACGCTTTTGAAATCTTAAAGATAGAGATCTACTGTGAATTACAAAAATGTTGGGCATGAACAAACGTTTATGTGGGGTGTAAATATACTCATCTAATTTGCATATTATGACGTCATCAGGGGGTGGCCATCTTGAATTTCATAATATTCAGGAAATAGTAGATATTGAATTGATGTTTGAACTTATTTGCATGTTTTTTTTTTTTCTTTTCTTTTTATCCTCATTCCAAATGATCAGGAAAAGAGGAAATCAACACAGGGTATATACAAGAATCATGGAGTTACATTTAAGACCTTTTTTAAGACATTTTTTAAGACATTTTAAGACTTAAAATTTAAAGTGTCGCCACTTTAATTTACATTTACATTTACATTTACTATATATTGATTGTAAGATAGCGCAACTAAACAGACTTACTTTGTGATAACTCCTTATCAATACAACATAATTCAGAAGGGGGGAACGAAGCACAAGATAATTAATTGAGTGACAAACCAATGCAACCCAAGAAACAAGAATTAGACCAATAAACAAAACTGACAAAACTTGTTGAGGAGGGAAAATAAAGCTCTGAGCTAACGGGGCAATGAGTTCTCACAGTATATTCAAACGATGTATTTGTCACATCAACTCAAACCATAGCTGTTTGTGGAACACTTCTCATGACAAACATCTGACTGATCAGACAGTTTACCTGTGATTACGGAGTGCTTGATTTGATGCAGAATTCAAAAGATGTATTTGTCACATCAACTCAAACCATAGCTGTTGTCTTCTCATGACAAACATCTGACTGATCATACAGTTTACCTGTGATTACGGAGTGCTTGATTTGATGCAGACTTGACAGAGTGTCAGTACTGCACCTGATCGTGTCTGAAATTATCATGGATTCAGGTAAAATAATGATCACAACTATTACATCCTTTTAATTGTGCATCCCAAGCCAGTAAAAAAAACAGCCCAAAGTAGCGCAATTACCATGTCCCAAATATAAAAATGTAATTTCCATCCCTAAAATACATATTTTACAGTCACTGTTATGCACATTTATCATAAACACAGCTCAAATGCTTCCTACTAGTGTGGCCAAAAACATTTAGCACAGTTTTATTACAGGTAGAATGCAAAATGTTTCAGTACAAGCATTTCAACCAAATATAATTTATGCAATATTTCAAACCTTTAACCCACTGGGGAAAATCAACCAATGGCAACAGTTTAAAAGCAGCCCAATTTCGTGGAAAAAAAACAACAACAACCCTGCATCCAACACGAGCTGCAGAAGTCAGATTTGACTAATCACG
>NW_015646395.1:90915-92205 GCF_001515625.1 Sinocyclocheilus rhinocerous | reverse complement strand
TACGGGTGCATCTCAATAAATTAGAATGTCGTGGAAAAGTTCATTTATTTCAGTAATTCAACTCAAATTGTGAAACTCGTGTATTAAATAAATTCAATGCACACAGACTGAAGTAGTTTAAGTCTTTGGTTCTTTTAATTGTGATGATTTTGGCTCACATTTAACAAAAACCCACCATCTTTAAAACTCTCCCCTTCCAACTGAGTGAAGAGGAGAGAACAGCAGCCATGGATGTCATCCATCCTTCATCAATTGAAAAAACTGGTGAAGAGCACAAATTGTTTATGTGTGGACGATACGTCACCCTTAGAGGGCATGTCAATAATGTGAGCACTTTTGAAATTATTGTTTAGTGTTTCACAGTCCTGAGCCTAAAGACGTTATAGCACTGTAAGTTCTGATACACCAGGACTGTGTATTAGCCCAGTTCTGTAAGGTCAACTGCAGTCAGTTTTTTTTTCTTTTTTAATTCTTCAATTTGAACTTTATTTTGTTCTGAAATGTTTAAATAATAAAAAAAATGCCAACCTATTTGTCCTTTATTAGGGTCACGGGGAGCTGGATCCTAACCCAATGTCTTGAGCCACAGACGAGGAAAATCCCTGCATGAATGGCCAGTCCATCACAAAAGCTCACAGAGAGATTTTAAGAAGTCAATTTTATTGAATTTCTCTTGTTTTGATATAGCATGTAGTGAAAATGTTCAGTTTTATTTCAGCATAATCAATGGCACAGTTTAACTCCATGTGGCTCAACTTACCCCTCTCTCCCCTATATAAATAGTATTAAGACAAAGTTTAAAATTCTAATAATGAAAAATCTATTTCACCAAAGATAAAATAATAAACTTGTCAGTTTAGTATTAATTAACTCCACTTGGTATATTCAACACAAAAATAGTGGTAGCTTTTTAAAAATAGCTTTTTAATTGTGTGCTAATTGCTAATTGTTTACTAATTAAAATAATTGGCAATTCTCCGTTTTACACAGTATAAATTGCCCAAGATGAGCATGTTAACAATGTACTCAATCCAAAAAGTACAAAGAATATCAAAATGGCTAAAAAACAAACTGAAAAGAAGGTTTATTTGGTTATATTCACGCAGTCACCACCATTAAGCTTACTACAAAAAAAATAAATTATTTAATGCCACAATGCAGATAAACCAAGATGAGTATCAACATTGTGTCATATTTGCAGCTGAGAAGCGCTTAATGTGGGTTACAGCAGCAAAAAACTACAGTGCAGTTAAACTAACAAATGCTGTCAACAAACCAAGTACCATCCCC
>NW_015646395.1:88332-90672 GCF_001515625.1 Sinocyclocheilus rhinocerous | reverse complement strand
CCCCCCCCCAATCTATAAATGCTGGAATGTAGTTCAAGATACAACTAGAGAGTAAAGTTTGTAGACAAACTTTGAGGTTGGCTTGAGAAAGCCTAGTCTGAACGTTTGAAATAGTTGTAAAAGCTTGAAGTTTAAGAGTTTGAAAGTTTAAATACATAGTTTAAGTTGCTAGGGTGTTCTGGGTGATTGCTAGGCAGTAGCTTGGGTCTTGTGGTGGTTGCTAGTGTACTCTAGGTGGTTGCTAGGCAGAGGCTAATGTGTTCTAGGTGGTTGCTAAGCCTGCTATGGTGTTTACCCCATTCGACTTCAATAGAGCACCAACATCTAACTGAGGACCCTATAGACCAATTTGCAGTAGACGTCACAGTAACGTCACTTGCAGCTGCGCACGCATTGTGGTGGCAGAAAAACATTGGGAACAAGTGGAGGGAAACGGGTAAAATCCATGAAATAAGAGAAAAAATTTATTGTTGTGCCTTTGGATGTCAGAATCAGAATGCTAATAATTTTTATATAATACTGTCATTAAAGACGCCATTTGAAGCTAAAAACGCAGACATTTAAACAGACAAACTATGGATAAAAGCTATGATTACCCTACTTTTAAAGCATGAATTTGATTTAAACTATAGGTCTACATAATATTCACACATGCAGTTCATAGGGGACATATTGTATTAGCCTTACAGTTACAGCATGAATTACTATTTAAACCTATAACATTTTACATAACATTTACCCGTTTTACCTCACAATTCTGACTTTTTCCCCGCAAATGCAAGTTTATATCTCCTAGTTTGGACTTTATAACTCGATTTAACTCAACAATTGCGAGTTTGGGGGAAGTTTGGGAACCGCTGCACTACTAGATACTGCAAAAAGTAATATTAATACTGAAACTAGTTACTTGTAACTAGCTATTGCCAGAGGCGTATTGCATTCACTTGAGAAATTAACGAAATAATAATTAGTAATTAAATTTAGAAAAACAGAGCTCTGTTTTTCTGAATTAATGACTTATCTCGTTAATTCATAAAAACAGAGCCTATTTATTTTTCTTTTTTTCTTAAGGGGGGATGCACTACGCTTCTGGGCCCGGTTCCCCAAAACGTTCTTATCGCTAAGTAGTTCTTATTCATTTGCATAGAACGTGTTGTCTTTCTTAACGCCGTAATGCACCTTCGCGTGAAGTGGAAAATCGATTCCTGAGCAATCGATGCCAACTAATTCAGCACCTTCACTTGGGACAGCGCCTCTGTAACGTCGAACGTAAGAGGCAGCGTGTTAAGAAGCTTCCTAAGGGACACTTCGGGGAACACACTTAGGAACATAAACAACTTTGGTAAGATATATCTATCGAGTCTTCTTAGCGCGCTAAGAGTGAGCGTTATCGGGGAACCGGGCCCTGGACATTACTGATCTTTATGTATTTCAAATCCAAATATGCCTTCATCGGGGACAAAGCAGACATTCAGGAGTCATTTTTTAGTATTACCAACACACACCTCCATCTAAGGTAATGGCAAACCAAAACAGATAAGATACAGCATACCAGACATTTAATTTGGTAATATTACCACTAGTAATATTTTTTAATGTCATTACAGCTACCAGGACTCAGCGCCAATCAGCCAGGACTCCTCAAGGCAGAAATCCCCAAGGTTAGTATGGACGTTATCGCCCATTGAGCTCAGTCAAGGGGCATCGCTCAAACGAACAAAATTAACAGAATTTTTTAAATTAATAAAACATATTTTACTCTTCTGAATTGAGTGAGTGTTGCACCTTTTTTTATTTTTTTTTATTTTTTATAAATCTTTGGATTTTACATTTCGTCTCCTACTGCTTGAGCACAGTTTGTGTTTATAGTAACTAAGAAATGTGGTAGACACTTCTGATGGTTAATGTTTATAGGAAATACCATATTGCAGCTATTTGGCACGAGCAATAAAATGCAATATCCAGTTCTTTCAATGTTTACTGTGTGGAAATTGTTGAAAATTCAGGGGTCAGCATTAGTGTTGCTTTCGTCAACGAAAATTATGACTAAATATCGTCGTCAACGAACCTTTATTACGTGACGAAACGAGACGAGACGAGACGCAAATGCTGGTCATGTGACGATGACTATAATTAAATGTATAATGCAATATCGTTGACGAATAAAAACGAGACTAAATGTGGTTTACAAAATAAAAACTATGCTAAAATGTCTCTTCATTTTCGTCGACCAAAATGAGACGAAATGTTATAACGTTATTTCGTCTCGTTTAGTCGCGTTATTATTATTATTTTGCAGTATTTCTGTTTCCTGTGTCTCACTTCAGGGGCTGCATCAGG
>NW_015646395.1:86587-87825 GCF_001515625.1 Sinocyclocheilus rhinocerous | reverse complement strand
CTCAGACTTTTAGTTGACTGAAACTTGACTAGACTAAAAAGAGTATGAACGTGACTAAAACTAATAAAAACTAAAATGACAGTTTCACACAAAGACTAGACTAAAACTAAAATTAAAACAGGCCGCCAAAAACAACACTAGTCAGCATAAGTACTTTCCTCCCATTTGTTTGGAGAATTATGTTTATTATTTGCATATCTGTTACATGTGTTTGCTTACTCAATTTTTTCAGAGACGCATGACAAGTTCCCAATGTCAGACAAAAATAATTATCAATGGATTGTTACTAAAATATTTTGATACCAGGCCACAGTCCTTCTCCTTGACTCCTACAGATGAGGAGGCAAAGATTTGCGCTAATTTTGTCATGCAAGCTTTTTGTAACGGATGTACTGGAATGATGACCAGGGGCGGGTCTACGTGGTGGCCAGGGGTGGCACCCATAGACATAATAAATACCTAGACGCCTCATTGGCCGCTTTGAGCCGTTGCTGCGATACGTCAACACGTCCACCATGTTTGTGAGGGCAAGACTGCCTTAAAAATAAATGGAGGTAAACAGGGGGGCTGCGTTTTTTTCTGGATAAAAACACGGTAACGTTTACATTTATCAACCGATTTCAGAGGTTTGTGATCTACATGGAGTTAAAAATAACTCCGCCTCCAGTTATTTAGTTAGGTTTGGAAAATTATTAATTTTTGTAAGAAATTGTGAAAACTCACACTTGTCTCACTTGTTGATTTGATTGATTTTTTCGGTTTACAATTCTAATGTTAATGTAGTATAACTGTGACATATACATGTTTTGTCATTTGAATGTACATTAAATGAAATTAAGTTTTTTCATTGCTTTCTCTGTCTTCAACCCCAACATTTTAGCTTTTCTTGTGCTTCAGGTCAGAACACAATATATATATAATAAGTCCACAGATTTATGATAAGCTATGAAATCCTTATTTACAAAGAGTATGTTTATCATCACTTGATTATAAGTAACGCTAGTGAAATTAAAGAGAGATGATTTAGCTCCATCCCTAATCCTGACAGTCTGGCATTGTCTTGTCAAAGTGCTCACTGTACATATTGTGCTCATAACACAATTTACTTTATGATATAACCTACAATATAAAAGTTAAAACTTAAGAATTCATTTAAACTTTGATTTCATACAAAGTCTCAGCTTTCACAGCTTACTAGCGATATCGCTAACTATTAATAGTCTGACACTGGTGGCTAA
>NW_015646395.1:85093-86273 GCF_001515625.1 Sinocyclocheilus rhinocerous | reverse complement strand
ACAGCTGTTGAAACAGCCTTTAAATTATTTTGGGCAAATGAGGACATAAATTAGGTTAAACTACTGTATGTCCGCCCATAGAAAATAAATAATTATAAAAATTACCAACTGATTACCAGCACACAACTATTGATCCACGACGTCGCAGTTACATAACTGGCAACGTCACAAAGTTACGTTGTGGCGACAAAACTGTAGCTGCGTCCGAAATCGCATACTTCCATACTATATAGTAGGCGAAAACAGTATGCGAGGCGAGTAGTATGTCCGAATTCATAGTATTCGAAAAACAGTAGGCGAGAAGTACCCGGATGACCTACTACTTCCGCCCGAATTCCGTAGCATGCATACGATGGACACTTTACTATCCCATGAGGCCACGGGAGAGGAGGCGTCATATTCGAAAATGGCGGAAGGCGGCGGCGCGGCTCTTTTCAAGTGTAAGTACCTCAGGGAAAAACGTTGTTCATTGTGGTTAAATTGCACATGATCTACATGATCTAAGTGAACGGCTGACTTATTGAAAGTTTAAACATTGTAAATCGATGAGATGATCGGCTGTAACGGCTGTAAAAAGATGTTTAATCATTGTTATTACTGAGCACATCAAGTTAACGAACAGATCGAGCTAGTGTCAATGCTGTTGTACAACAGCTTGTTAACTGCTTTTTTAACGGAGACGTTCGTTCTTAAGCAGTTTAATGAGATTAGAAAATTCCATGGACTTTAAAACATTTTTCCCCCCTCTTTTACTAATATTTAGTTGATATTTTGTTAGCGATCAGCCTCCTCAAAATTCTGATGACTGCCCTGCTGATTCTGTGCACAATGTCATGCACCGTGGACTTTGTCCTTATTCAGTGGAGAGTGGCTAATGAAGCCCTCTTCACTGGAAAGCGTAATGCTGCCATCAAAGGTTTTGAGTAAGTAAACAAGTTATGTAAAATGTACTTTTATTCAGGTGCTGTTGACACTGCTTGAAGTGTTAGTATTTACTACGTTCAAAGGTCTTACTGCCTTCTTTTTATGCTTGATTTCTGTGCATTTATTGTGACAGAGCTTTTGTAACAAAATTTCTGCCGTCAAAAGAAAAGAAGTCAAAAGAAAGTGGAAGAACCTAAAACAAAAATATAAAGTAAGATTTATTTTTTAATTAGTTCACCCCAAAATTTTTATTAGT
>NW_015646395.1:67363-85059 GCF_001515625.1 Sinocyclocheilus rhinocerous | reverse complement strand
CTATTTATCCAATTGTGTATTATGTATTCATTCAAGTTTATTCATTGATTCATGTCTTTTGTTTGTCCTGTGTATTTTTATTCATTTAATTATAACAAAAAATTACTTTATTTCGTTGTGCGGTAAGAATAACGTGAAACATTGCTGATGTTCGCGCAGTAGTGAGAGCTCTTTAAATTTTGGCGCTGTTGTGAAGACGCATGTCACGTGACAACATCAACATGGCGGATGTAGTACGTCCGAATTCCATTCATACTACTCGCATTCATATATAGAATGTACTTTTTTAACGGTCGAGTAGTACGTTTAAATTCAAATGTAGTACCTACTAAGCAGTATGCGATTTCGGACACACCCCTACAGAAACAACTGTTCAGTCTTACCTGCGAAAGATAATTTCTGTTATAAGATCTGTTTTTATTATTGTGCGACGGTTTGTAGATGCCCAAGCTGCCGACGAGTCAGGTATGTTTTCGCCTGTCTCGATATGAAAGTTGCCGTCACCAATATGGCGGCGACGTTGACGTGCGGTCGAGCGGCCAATGAGGCGTCTAGGTATTTATTATGTCTATGGTGGCACCGGCCCCCCATCAAGTGGACGAGGGAAGTTTACATGGACATACCCTCGACCCCTCGATTTTGACCGAGGGAACGAGTCTGCTTCATATGCACACTTCAGACCACTCCATAGACCACAATGCAACACGACTATGACGTCATCGCAGATATAATATATGAATGATTTTTTTAAACATTTATAACAGCCCAAACATACCTATATACATATAGAATGCTGCACCAAACAAATTCGTAAGGGGAAACATGTAAACAATAAACCAACTCCATAGCGGATTCTAAGTGATCAAGTGCTTAGGTCGTTCCAGTTCAGCACATTCCAAGGGTTCCGCCAGTAGTGGGCACTCGTGCAACGTAATCAATGACGTACATCCGAGTAAACGAGACGGAGGGAAGTTTGCGAGTGAAGGGCATAAAAAAAACGGACTGGAACGCAGCCAATGTTCGGTGCGGACTTGGGATGGAGTATGTTTGTAAAGTCAAGTGCACATTAGGCCTACATTATCAAGTGTGGGGAGTCAAGACACCTAAACACCTGTAAACATACAGCTGGTAGGTACACTTTATGTATGGTTTAATATGTTTATCAGGTTTTCTCAGATCAGTGTGTTTACCCCGTCAGCCTCTGTTTGTGTTGGTCGTGGTTGTTTTTAATCGATTGTCAGTCAGCGTTTAATAAAAGATGATAAAAGTACAATAAGCTGGTCACTATTAAACAATAAACACTGACAGGGTGATTTGTCGTATTTTGTATCAGTATGATGGGGTTTATTTTGCGACATTGACCACGTTTTTCATACAGACGATTAACGTTTTTAAGATGCAAGTTTGCACCAATTGACAATATGCACGGAATGTTCCAAAAAAAATGTCTGGTGACATGTTACTTGTTGGTGCATCAGTAAGTCAGTTAACGTTAGATAGGCAGTTAAATTGTCAGGCCTAACTTTAATTTAGTTGTTTACACGTGAAATGACAGATGCATTCTGTGCAATTCATTCACAATTTGAATTTTTTTTGTTGAGAATGAGAATAACAGACACACATAACAGTGTTTCTTTTGAAGGCAGGGGAAAGAGCAGTGCCAAGCCATGAAAAGAAGTAAAGATATAGGGAGTTTCTTTCAAAGAAAAAATATCAAATCAAGTGTAGAGGCAGAAGCAACTGAAGAAAATGTCAGGCAGCAAGAACAAATTGTCACTGGAACAGAAGCAGCCAGCAAGGAATCAACAGGCCAGACAGACAGTGATGCCAGTGGACCCAGCCAACATCAGTGGCCATCATTTTCCCTTGTGCTTCCTGCAACTTCAAGTATGTGAAGTGTAGAGGGAATTGTAGGGATATTTAAGGGACATTACATTTCATTTGTATGAAGCAAACTAAAATGGCAGTAATCATTGCATGTACATGAATTTGCCCTGAAAATATATATTATATATATTATAGTCTGGTATAGTACAAAGAATAGTGTTTTTTGACTGGTCACAGAGCTTGTTTTGTTTTCTCATCGATGCAATATTTACTTGATATTTCGTCATTTCTCAGAATCAACTTTTGGTGGTGATAATTAAGCACCTTCAACCCCAACAGAATACAAAGGTATGTATAGTTGTAGTTGAGACCTGAAAGTTCTTTTGTTTGCACATGTTCTGCAACTGATGCTAAATGATGATTGATCCTATGTCTAATCTGTTGATTATTATTTTACTTGTAGCATCTGGACCAATCAGACACACAATATATATTTTTGTGTTATATTTAACAAATACTCTGTAACACCCCTCAGTTAACAAGTCATATGAGGGTCTATGGACCCTTCCCCCGAAATGCACCTAATACCTCTGAAAGGCAGAACAGGCCTCTGGTTCCATGGCATCTAAATATTTATAATTAATTATAACTAGTTATGATTAATTATTCATATTTCCCCTTTGCGATGATTCGCTACATACTGTATCTGCAGACAATTCAGCTGTGAGTGACCAGTCTGAATTGGAAGATGACCACCTAGAAACTTTGTGTCAGCACAGGTCAGGGTGTGATAGTGACAAACCTCAGGTGCTACATACCAATGTCTCCACAGATCACATTCTGCCAGGACCACATGGTATGCTCCAGTATTTTACTTTTACATATTTAGGGTATTGTCTAAATGGGTGTTAATGATGTGCATATTGTTACGTCTTGAGATGTATTGTGATGCAGGGTGACCGGAAAAGAGCTTTCAACAAGATGTGGTACACACAACACCAATGGCTGGAGTATTCTGTAAGCCAAGACTCTGCATATTGTTTCGCTTGTCGACACTTTTCTCTCCCTGGTGTTCAAGAGACTTCATTCACATCGTTACTGGGCTATTCTAACTGGAAGAAGGCAATGTATAAAGATGGAGGTTTCAGGGGACATGTTAGCAAGGAATGAACACAAAAAAAGGATTTTGACAGACACTTCAATGTTAAATGCCCTCGATAAGAAACACCAAAAAATTGTCGAACAAAGTCGTACCTACATTAAAACAGTTGCTGAGGTACTTTTGTTTACTGCAATGCAAAACATTTCACAAAGGGGACACCTTGAGACAGATGCGTATACAAACAAAGGAAACGTTTTAGGCATTATGGATTTGATTGCTAAGCATAGTCCACTGATTGACAAGAAATTAATAGCTGTGGGGAATGCAAAATACACAAGTAACACTATACAAAATGAAATTCTTGAATGCCTGTCAGATATGGTACAGGAAGGCATCATCAGCGAAGTCAAGGAAAATAATTTTTTTTCCATCATTGTAGATGAAACAAGATTTAAAAAAGAAAGAGCAACTGTCATTAGTACTTAGGTACTATTATAATGGTGCAGTCCACGAAAGCTTCCTTGATTTCAAGCAAGCTACTGAGCTTGATGCAGAGGGACTCACTCAAAAAATAATACAATGCCTGGAGAGGTATGGATTTGAGTACAGGTCAAATCTAGTGGGGCAAGGTTACGATGGGGCGTCTGTCATGTCAGGGAGACACTCTGGAGTTGCAGCAAGGATTAACGCTAAAACAAATCCCGCTTTTTACATGCACTGCAACGCACATTGTCTTAACCTTGTTCTAGTTGACTCAACAAAATCAATGCCTGAATCCGAAACCTTCTTTTCTTTGCTACATAAATTGTATGTGTACATGTCGGGCTCCTATGTGCACCAGAAATGGCTCTCTGTGCAAAAGGAAATGTATCAAGGTGCCCCAAGAGAGCTACAAAGGCTCAGTGACACTAGGTGGGCATGTCGGTACCAGGCTTGCAAAAACATTAAGGCCAGACTGCCTGCTCTACTGCGTGTGCTGCATGATATTGATGTGGAGAACAGTGGAGAGCGTTCTGTGGAGGCACGGGGTTTACTTGCCCAATTGGATCTTACCTTTATCGGAACACTTGTGATCTTTACAAAAGTCCTTGGGGAGGCAAAATTCCTTGCAGACATGCTTCAATCAACGTCTCTTGATTTAGCGAAGGCTGTGGACCTAGTTGAAGCATTTCAAGACACCCTCCAAGACCTAAGAAGTGATTCATCTTTTGATGAAATCTGGAAAGACACTTTAGACATGGGAAAGCAGTGCAATGTTGCAGTCGAAACTGTGGTGAAAAGGCCACAAAAAATTTGTTCTAGATTGAGTGGGTCAATTGTTGAATCCACTGTTGGACAGAGGAGGTCTAAGGAAGGAGACATGGAAAGGTTCAGCAGTGGTATATTTTACCCCATTCTGGACTGTTTGAGTGGGGAGATGGAGAGGCGTTTCAGTAAATCAAACTGCAGTATAATGCAAGGTATACAAGCACTGAACCCTAAAAGCAGAAACTTTCTGGATGAAGAGACCATTTTTAGGTTTGCTAGGATTTATGAATTTGATACTGATGATATAAAACATGAACTGCATCAAGTGAGGAGGGTTATAGAAAGGAAATTCCAGACTGGAATTGAATTGTCTAGTCTCCTAGAGTTGACCAACTTCCTTGAGCCATTCAAAGAAGTGTTTTATTAGCTTTTTCGCTTGTGCTGCATAGCTTTGGCCTTACCAGTCAGCAGTGCAAGTTGTGAGCGCAGCTTCTCTGCACTTAAGCTCATAAAAACACATTTACGCACTACCATAACTGATGACAGACTCGGTAATCTTGGAGTCTTGAGCATTGAGGTGAGGAGAGCCAAATGTCTTGACTTAGATGATTTTGTTAGACGGTTTGCCAGTCACCACCGAAACAGAAGAATCCAGCTGTTTTAGTTGAGGTCTGCCTTCTTTCTATTTCGATTGTCAAGTCAAGTCAAGTCACCTTTATTTATATAGCGCTTTTAACAATACAGATTGTGTCAAAGCAACTGAACAGCATTAATTAGGAAAATAGTGTGTCAATAATGCAAAATGACAATAGCAAACAAATTCTAACCCCAATTGTCTAACCCCAATAGAGTTCAGAATGTCTATGAATGCTGATCCCAATGCATCTATTGTCTTCCTCTCTTCATGCTACTGTTTTTATTGTTTCTAAACTGAAGACTGTTCTTTAATATATTAGTAGAACACAATGTAATGGTTCCATATTTTATTTTTAAACTGGTGTTTTCATTTGAACTGTTACAGTGCTGAAACTTTTGTTCTGTGTAACTCAGCTTTTTTTTGTAAATTAATCTGAATGAAATTTTGAACTAAGCACTATGATGTTATGGCCAAACCATTTGAATTATTACAGTGGAAAAAAAATCTGTGTGATTTTACTCTTCTCAAATTTAGTTTTTTTTTTTTAACATAATTTATGTATTTTTATTATTTGAAAGATATTGTGAATAAAACTACTGTATATTGTAATGGCCAAACTGCTTATTAAAAGAAAATGGTTGACATAATTTCTGCTTCTGGGTTTTTAAAATTGCTCAGATTTATTTTATAAACTTGTGTTTTATGAAAAACACTAAAAAATAAACACTGGCTCTCAAATTTAACTTAATGAATGTATACAGGGATGACAAAAAAGCACATTTTTCATTAATTTAGTTATTACATTTGATTACAACTAACTTTATTCAAGTTAAAAAATAATAAACAAAAGGATTTACTTAATATACTATAGACTTTGGCTTTTTTTGTCACTGGCGGCCACCCTCTTTTGAGGCATTGCCCCAGCATGGCCCCCCCACTGAAAATGCTCTAGACACGCCCCTGGTGATGACTAGTCTATTCTTGGGCTATGGTTAGACGTCTATTAAGGGTGCTTTCACACCTGGCTCGTTGTTTCGGAACCTGGCTCGTTTCCCCCCTTAGCTCGGTTCGTTTGGGCATATGTGAACACGGCAATCGCGCCCGGATCCACGCCAAAACAATCGGTCCAAGATCGCCTGAACGAGGTGGTCTTGGCTCGATTGAAAACAGACTCTGGAGTGGTTCAGTTGTAGTGAGAAAGCAATCCGATCCAACGGACCAACGAACCAGGCTATATCACAATGTATGATGGGTAATTACGTAAGTTCCGTGAAAAACATTAGCTTTGTTGTTTTGCTAATACTTCAAAATTAACCTGTGAATGTCTGTGGGTGAGCACGTCTGCCATTCAAATAAGCAACATTGTAATAATTTTAATCCCTGTTTCGGAACAAAGCAATCGATCTACAGGTGTGAAAGCACCCTAAATTTCCACTGACAACTCAAATTCAGCCTTGTTTCAGCCTAGACATCAGGGCTGCTGTTAGACATCTTTTAAATGCAAAATTGCTTGCTGAGTTCAAACTTCAAGCTTTTAAAACTTTTTTTTTTTTTTTTACTCTCTGGCCAAGGCTTTCTCAAGCCAACTTCAAAGTTTGTCTTGACAAACTTTTTTTTATTTAGTTATTATTATTCTTAGAATTAAATTTTTAAATGCATCTCCTCCTAGAGCTTTCAAGCTACATCCACCAAACTCGGCTCAGACTTTAAAATCTCAACAAATTAGAATATGGTGACATGCCAATCAGCTTATCAACTCAAAACACCTGCAAAGGTTTCCTGAGCCTTCAAAATGGTCTCACAGTTTGGTTCACTAGGCTACACAATCATGGGGAAGACTGCTTTAAATGTGAGCCAAAATCATCACAATTAAAAGAACCAAAGACTTAAACTATTTCAGTCTGTGTGCATTGAATTTATTTAATACATGAGTTTCACAATTTGAGTTGAATTACTGAAATAAATGAACTTTTCCACGACATTCTAATTTATTGAGATGCACCTGTATATATCTGACTTCGCATTGCTAATTCATGGTAGAAAAAAAATCTGCCATTAGCTTTTAAAACTACTTAACTTTATAACTATTTCTTGTAACTATTTTAAACCTTGTTAAAAGCTACTTAACTTTTTGTCTAGGCTTTTAAGCAAACATCAAAGTCGTCTACAACCTTTACTAACTAGTTACACAATTACATAGGCCTGATCTTATAATATGGGTAATATTTAGTGTAGGCCTACTTGTTTGTATTAGGTGTAATAAAAATAAATGAATATATAACAATAGAGAAGAGTTTTGAAACTAAAAACTACCTTATTTGATAGTTAATTTTTAATCAACATATTTCCAGGCCTGGAACTCATGGAAACGAATAAGATCATTAAAAAATCATGGAAATTTCCATAATGAATCTGAAAAAGGAGGATGTTAGTTTTGTTCCACCTAGTTCCAAGATGATGTCAAGACTGTGGTGTGTTGATCATGTACTATGTTTACTGGGTCCATCTATGCTAACATCTCCAATTGGGCTGTTTTCTCCTTTTTCTACATGCAGTCCTGGATTTTCAGCAAAGTACAACACAAAGACAGTTTGATGGATGACAGGATCGACAAAATTGTCCACTTTGAGTTGGTGCAAGTAAGTGTTCATGATATGTTTGTGATGATATATAGCCAGAATGAATTTTATTTTATCAAGGACATAAACCTACACTTACTAACAACATTTTATTTTTCTATATATTTTGCTACTTATTTTTTTGTAGCAGACCCCGTCTGAATGATGGTTAAAACTTTATCTCTGCTGCATTATTATCTAGATACACAGCGAATTACACAAAACACTCATTACAACTAATAGTAAACAAATATATACAGACCTCATGCCTTTTCGGGAAGTGCTTAATAAACTGGTAAACTTTATATCAGTGAAAGAACTCAGATTAACTGTAATGTGCACGCTCTCGCTCTGTAGACTATAATAGCATTCAAAATAAGAGTCCCCCTTTTGTGAGAGTGATGATATATAGCCAGAATGAATTTTATTTTATCAAGGACATAAACCTACACTTACTAACAACATTTTATTTTTCTATATATTTTGCTACTTATTTTTTTGTAGCAGACCCCGTCTGAATGATGGTTAAAACTTTATCTCTGCTGCATTATTATCTAGATACACAGCGAATTACACAAAACACTCATTACAACTAATAGTAAACAAATATATACAGACCTCATGCCTTTTCGGGAAGTGCTTAATAAACTGGTAAACTTTATATCAGTGAAAGAACTCAGATTAACTGTAATGTGCACGCTCTCGCTCTGTAGACTATAATAGCATTCAAAATAAGAGTCCCCCTTTTGTGAGAGAGTGCAAATCTATATGTTTAAACTCACAAAAATATCAAAATGTGCCCTGAAATAAATTAGAAGAGTAATTACAATCAAGTCTGTTACATTATAGACGATAAATGACAAATTACCTGTGTGTAGACAGACGATGGGTTATTTGATCCCAGATAGGACGGGTACGTCTGTAAGATGTCTGCTAAAGATCTGGAAAATATCTGCTAAAAGTCAAACATCTTGAAGACGTCTTCTAGGGCTGCACCAAAAATTATTTTTTACTACAACGTTGTTCACTGACGAGCTGCGCAAAACCACGTTCATATTCGCGCAATTTTTTGCGCAGCTCGTCAGTGAACAACGGCTCTGTGTAGTTAATGCTGCTCAATGTGAAAGCACACACGTGATGGAGATTTACCGCTGATTACAGAACCGGCTTTTCTGACAAGATGCGCGTTAAATATCGCATGCGATTTATCGTGCAGCCCTAACGTCTTCTAAATGTCTATACGGCATCTGACAGGAAACGTCTCAGAGACGTATTGCAGATGAGCAAACTCTCTAAAAAAATAAATAAAAAAAAGACGTCAAATGCAGACATCAAATAGACGTCTCCGAGATGTATGTGTGCTATCAGGGTCAGATTCCCAAAGCAATTCACAACAGTGATACGTGACTCGGCAATCTTTATAATTTCATATCTCAATTTTTAATGGTCTTTTTTAATAGGTTACAGAAACATATAGCTCTGTTGCTATGGAGCCAACTGGTTTCAAGAGAGCAGTCAACAAAATCCTGGATGAAGGCACTGGAATAAGTGTGGTGACAACTGACAGACTGCCATCCATTCAGAAGATAATGAGAATCGACTACCCAAACATTCACCATGAGTTTGATGTCTGGCATATGGCAAAGGGTATGTTATAATATTAACCACAAATTCCCATGCCTTACATATTGTTTTGATGAAAATGAAACATTAGGTGTGTTCAAATTGAAGCAGCACTGCACAGGGTGATCTACAGCGAGAATGACTGGAAAGCAGACTCTGTTAGGCTTACCTAATGACTATGTGGTGTTGTGGACAATAATTTTTGGATAAAGGTGAAAGTTGTCCTGTTCTTTTGGTAGGAACGCTCAAGAAATTGATGTCCATATCCAGATATAAAAAAAAACAGAGAACTTCAGCCATGGATTAGGAGCATACGCAACCATTTGAGGTTTTTGTGTGCATCTTGTGGAGGTGACCCTGATGTTAGGTTATAGTGCCTGATGATGACCCATATTAAATTTACATAAACATATTCAATCTAGTGTTTTGATATTGTTTTTTAGTCAGGTCCATTCGCTACTCTTAAAGTATTCTCAGTAAGGGCTTCTACTCTATCAGACTGTTTATTATCTAACTGTCCATTCACTAACTGTCCTAACTGCTGTATTCATAATAATGGTATTTCCCAAGTACTTAAAGGTCCCATGGCATGAAAATTTCACTTTATGAGGTTTTTTAACATTAATATGAGTTGGCTCGTAGTGGCTGAAAGTCTGCACCAAGGCTGAATTTCGGGAAAGAGACTTCAGATACAGTACTAGGGACCACTTAGGCCTATATAAAAGCATCCAAAAATCAGCATGTCATGGGACCTTTAAGGAACAAGCTCCTTTTAAAACTAGACTGGTTCCTTCTACTCGTGTCTCACCCTGGTTCACTCCTGAACTTCGAGTGATGAAAGCTAAAGGTCGTCTAGAAAGACTGTACAGGAAAACTGGACTCATTGTGCATTCTCTGGTTTTTACAGAACATTTGCTCAACTACCATACAGCCCCTCAATGCTACAAGATCCTCCTATTTCTCCTCTACTATTAAGAATTCTATGTGCAGACCCAAATCACTCTTTTCTATGGTCATCATTCTTACTAAGCCTTCACAACATGTTATTCTCTGGCTCTGAGGTGCTTGTAAATAGCTTTTCTCAATTCTTTTCAGACAAATTGAAGTCAATCACTGAATCTATTGCTAAAAACTCGCGTCATATCAGTGAGTCAAATGTTAAGTTGATGACAGCTCACTCAACAAACCCTCTAACTGCGTTCACTCTCACTATTTCTGCTGCTATCAGAGATCTAATTGTGAAGTCTAATTTCACATCCTGCCAGTTTGATCCTAAATGGTCTTGCCATGCTGTCTACTGAACACAATTTAGCAAGACAGTTTGACATCAAAGATATGATCAAAGATTTTACTGTGAGAAAATCAAGACATTTGGCACTTGACGAATAAGAAATTACAAGTCAACAGTTTATAAAGACATCCAGAGTTTCAATAGTGTCTGTGCTTGCAGAGAGAGAGAGTACAATGGGGTTAATTACTTGTACTGTACACAGTATATATTATTTGTATGTAGTTATAAATGCACAATTTCAGGTAATTTAATAAACTGCTCAAATGTATTTGTCTCTTATTGAATATGTATTTATTGTTTTGCTTACTGCTATATGTAACCACAGGCATTATCAATAAGTTAATTTGGGAAGGGGCCTTGGGGACACACAATATCACTAAGAGACCCAATCAGCAAAGTATAGTTCATAATTCAATTCAAGTTTTCAATTCAAGTTTATTTGTACAGCGCTTTTCACGATACAAATCATTGCAAAGCAACTTTACAGCAAATTAGGTTTCTACAATATTTAGTATCAGTGGTGACTGTCAGTTAATGTACATATGGCAGCCTAAGCAGATTTATAAGTACTTCATAGATTAAATCCTTTCTTGATGTTGATTGTTCACTTATTAAACTATTTAAAGCTGACAAGGAATCTTAGGAAAAGCAATCGATCGATGATACAACGAATATTATTGCTTCCATAGAGCAAACGAGAAGAAAAGGAAGAAATATTAATTTCTTTTTTTTTTTCACTTACATTTTCATGACCACCACACTTGCACGATACAAGGAAATGGTCAGTGACATCATCACTTTGAGGTACGATATCTATATCAGTAAGATCAATTCCATGCGATATAATTAAATCTAGCGTATGATTAAAACGATGAGTAGGCCCGGTGACGTTTTGCTCGACTCCAAAAGAGTTTATTAGGTCAGTAAACGCAAGTCCTAATGCATCATTTGTATTATCAACGTGAATGTTAAAAGCAACATGTCATAAGCAACAAAGGAGCCCTTCAAGGTAGGAGGAGTAAAGGCTGATTTATACTTCTGCGTCGAAACTACGCCGTAGCTACGTCATAGGTTGTGCGTAGCATGCGTAGCCTACTGCGCAGCCTGATGTGCACCTCTCCAGAAATGTAACAACGCGTCAATTCTATGCGGACCACAAGCGCTGTGATTGGTCTGCTACAACTTGTCATTTTTTTAAGAGTGGAAATGAGTCCTGCATCATGTCCAGCTCATCACCTGAGCACATCACACCCACAGAAACGCCAACACCAACACATTCAGTCCCTTCTTCAAGCCCGGAACCCAGCACATCCTGTCCGCCATGTCCTCCGCTCACCAGTCCAAGGGTGGTGCAGAAGAGAAAGAGGAGAGAGCCAGATGAAGCCCTTTGCAAACAGCTGGAATTGCTGGAGGCCCGCCGGTCAGAAATCCAGCAAAAGTTTTTACAAGAAACTGATGAGTACAGCAGATTTGGTGAAACTGTTGCTGACATGCTGCGTCGGTTGCCAGAAGAACATCGGCCACAGGCCATGTTCGATATTTACAAACTGTTGTTTGATAAACAACAGCAACGCAAACAATTTTTGCTGTTTATTGTAAACAAAGAACGTGTGTTTGGTAAAGACTATTGAATGATCTTTTATTGGTATACTAGCAAAGTAGCTAAGCTCTTTGTTTAAAACAAAGAACGTGTGTTTGGTAAAGACTATTGAATGATCTTTTATTGGTATACTAGCAAAGTAGCTAAGCTCTTTGTTTAAAACAAAGAACGTGTGTTTGGTAAAGACTATTGAATGATCTTTTATTGGTATACTAGCAAAGTAGCTAAGCTCTTTGTTTAAAACAAAGAACGTGTGTTTGGTAAAGACTATTGAATGATCTTTTATTGGTATACTAGCAAAGTAGCTAAGCTCTTTGTTTAAAACAAAGAACGTGTGTTTGGTAAAGACTATTGAATGATCTTTTATTGGTATACTAGCAAAGTAGCTAAGCTCTTTGTTTAAAACAAAGAACGTGTGTTTGGTAAAGACTATTGAATGATCTTTTATTGGTATACTAGCAAAGTAGCTAAGCTCTTTGTTTAAAACAAAGAACGTGTGTTTGGTAAAGACTATTGAATGATCTTTTATTGGTATACTAGCAAAGTAGCTAAGCTCTTTGTTTAAAACAAAGAACGTGTGTTTGGTAAAGACTATTGAATGATCTTTTATTGGTATACTAGCAAAGTAGCTAAGCTCTTTGTTTAAAACAAAGAACGTGTGTTTGGTAAAGACTATTGAATGATCTTTTATTGGTATACTAGCAAAGTAGCTAAGCTCTTTGTTTAAAACAAAGAACGTGTGTTTGGTAAAGACTATTGAATGATCTTTTATTGGTATACTAGCAAAGTAGCTAAGCTCTTTGTTTAAAACAAAGAACGTGTGTTTGGTAAAGACTATTGAATGATCTTTTATTGGTATACTAGCAAAGTAGCTAAGCTCTTTGTTTAAAACAAAGAACGTGTGTTTGGTAAAGACTATTGAATGATCTTATATTGGAACGTTTGTTTGTAGTAATGACTCAAACTCTTTTCTTTACAAGTATGCTCAATTAGAAATTTTCTATGCAAAAATTATTTCTAATTTTCATATTTTACTGTACTTATGCATATGAGTAAGTATTAGCTATTTCCAAAACCCTAACGTTGTCATTTTTTTAAGAGTGGAAATGAGTCCTGCATCATGTCCAGCTCATCACCTGAGCACATCACACCCACAGAAACGCCAACACCAACACATTCAGTCCCTTCTTCAAGCCCGGAACCCAGCACATCCTGTCCGCCATGTCCTCCGCTCACCAGTCCAAGGGTGGTGCAGAAGAGAAAGAGGAGAGAGCCAGATGAAGCCCTTTGCAAACAGCTGGAATTGCTGGAGGCCCGCCGGTCAGAAATGTGCTATTTATTGTATTTACTTTGATTCTCAAATAGTGTTCACTTTGATACTTAAATAGTGTTCACTTTGATACTTAAATATTGTTCAATATGCTGCTTGTGTTCACTTTGTTACTTAAATATTGTTCACTTTGATGCGTAAATATTGTGTTCACTTTGTTACTTAGATATTGTTAAATTTGATGCTTAAATATTGTCCACTTTTATATGTAGCTTTAATTTTATAATTCACTAACTTATGTTTGTTTCATGTGTGTTCTCTTGTTTATATTCACATTTTTAGAGGTGTTTTGTGGCACCTTTACTTTTGCACTTTTAATATACTGTAATGTTACACCTTCATATTGTAAATAAAACAAAGCAAATAATAAGAAGTCTTATTATACAACATAGCATTATACATCATTTAGTTGTCCACGACAAACAATGCCATTCTGCCATGGTACAAGTCCTTGCGGAGATTGAAAGAATGCCATCAGGTCATTACGCACACCGATGCCAGCTCTGCTGAAATGGCACCTTGACAGGTAGCGTGGATCGAGTGCATGCAACAGATTACCATTCTCTGAAACAACTCCTCGCCATTCCCTTGGCTGAGGTACACCTGATGCATCGGTGTCAGCAAAATTAGCAGGGATGTATCGGTTTGCAGGTGTGTTTACTTCATCTGTGTAGGTGATAAAGTTGTGAAGCATGACACAGGCCTTAACAACATTAACAGCTTTGTCAGACTGAAGATATTTACAAACTGTTGTTTGATAAACAACAGCAACGCAAATAATTTTTGCTGTTTATTGTATTTACTTTGATTCTTAAATAGTGTTCAATATGCTGCTTAATTATTGTGTTCACTTTGTTACTTAAATATTGTTCAAGTTGATGCTTAAATATTGTCCACGTTTATATGTAGCTTTAATTTTATAATTCACTAACTTATGTTTGTTTCATGTGTGTTCTCTTGTTTATATTCACATTTTTAGAGGTGTTTTGTGGCACCTTTACTTTTGCACTTTAATATACTGTAATGTTATACCTTTATATTGTAAATAAAACAATGCAAAGAATAAGAAGTGTCTTATCATTTATTATACAACATAGCATTATACATCATTTAGTTGTCCACGACAAACAATGCCATTCTGCCATGGTACAAGTCCTTGCAGAGATTGAAAGAATGCCATCAGGTCATTACGCACACCGATGCCAGCTCTGCTGAAATGGCACCTTGACAGGTAGCGTGGATCGAGTGCATGCAACAGATTACCATTCTCTGAAACAACTCCTCGCCATTCCCCTGGCTGAGGTACACCTGATGCATCCGTGTCGGCAAAATTAGCAGGGATGTATCGGTTTGCAGGTGTGTTTACTTAATCTGTGTAGGTGAGAAAGTTGTGAAGCATAACACAGGCCTTCACAACATCAACAGCTTTGTCAGGCTAGTAGCGTGGATCGAGTGCATGCAACAGATTACCATTCTCTGAAACAACTCCTCGCCATTCCCCTGGCTGAGGTACACCTGATGCATCCATGTCGGCAAAATTAGCAGGGATGTATCGGTTTGCAGGTGTGTTTACTTCATCTGTGTAGGTGATAAAGTTGTGAAGCATGACACAGGCCTTAACAACATTAACAGCTTTGTCAGACTGAAATTCCAGGGCTCGTCCGAGAATTCTCCATCTTGCCACCAAAATTCCAAAGCTGTTTTCGATCACACGTCTGGCTCTGGAGTGCCTGTAGTTGTATGTCTGCTTTTCCAGCGTCATGTTTGGGCCACCTAAATTAAAGCAAATACACAAATATTGCTGGGATTACTACAAATATTGCTGGGATTACTACAAATGTTTAAAATAATATATAAAACCATGCCAAGCAAAAACTTACAACAGAAATGTTTTGAAATGAAATACAACATACCTTGAAAGGGGCGCATGAGGTTATTTAGTAGTGGAAAAGCAGTATCACCAACAATCACATGAGGGAGTGTGACAGTGGTCCCAGGGAGATTGGCTGGCGGGGGCAGGTTCAGTTTCTGCTCGAGCATCATGGAACCAAATTTGCTCTCCTTAAAGATGCCTCCATCACTTTCTCGCCCGTATCCTCCCACATCAACCATAGTGAATCTGTATCTGGCATCGCAGGTAGCCAAGAGGACAGTAGAGTGTGCACCCTTCTAGTTAAAATGGTCGCTACCAGCTGAAGGGGGTGCCTTGATGTTAACATGTTTTCCGTCTATGCTGCCGACACAGTTTGGAAAGTTCCACAAGCGCCAAAAATCAGCTGTGATGGCTTCCCATTGCGCTACATTACAGCAAGGGAGGAACTCTGGCTGTAGGGCTTTCCAAAGTGCTTTACAGATCTCTGAAACAATCGAGGACACTGTGCACGGCGCAAGTTTGTAGCTAGCTGCTACAGTCTGTTGGTTAGCACCTGAAGCTAACACACGAAGGGTCACCGCCAGTCTTTGACGAAGATCAGTCGGCATACCATGGGTACACTGATGCGAAATAAAAGTCTGTAAACGAAGAACCAAATCGTCGAATCGACTTGCAGACATGCGAAAATACATCTGTTCATCTATGTGCCGCATTTGTCGAACAAGCATGACAAATTCTCCCTCCTGTTGTCTTGTTTGGTGCAATAGTCGTACACACCATCTTCTCCTGTTCCGTTGTCATCTACTTTTTTGTCGTTTTAAATAAATTCTGTCCTTCGATATTTAACAACTCAAGCTGCAAAAGAAGTCGCTTTCTATTTGCCGCCATCACTGCTGCTGTGATAAACACTTCTTCTTCGGCTTTTGCCTTGATACTGTGGGTTACACCTTCAACATGCCCATGGACACTGCAGACTAGCGGTTTGCATGTGTACTGCACATCGACGCGGACAACACGCAGAAGTATAAATGAAAACTGACGTAAAGGCTACGGTGTAGGTCCGACGCAGAAGTATAAATCAGCCTTTAAGAAAAGAAAAAAGAAAAAAAAAACTCAAAAAACAGCCTCCACACATACAGACACACACAACCACCCTGTTCTGCGGGGAAAGGCTGCTTAAATCGCCACTGCTCCCTCTCATCCTCCAATCAGAGTGAACAGCCCATCATTGTTGACAGGTGGGGGCCATTAACTCCTACTTGCAAGTAGAGGGAGAAAGAGAAAGAGAACAAGAGAAAAAAACATACAAAAAAAAAAATACGTCCTGGGATGTAACAATACAACAGTTTAAAATAAATCAACAAACATGCAACAGCTGTGTGAACAATTGGAGGAAAGTGTCTGCTAAATAAATAAATGTGATTGTAAATACTGACAGTATATATATTCTATAAACTTTAGAATATATACATTTGAAGGTTATGTATTGGTCCTCAACATATTTTTGACCAATCAGCTTTCTTAAGTTCTAAATCGCTCTCATTGATTGGTGCTTACTGCTGATTGTTTTGTGAGCGGCCGAACGTTTGGAGTGAGTTCCCTTTCAAGGGAACTTCAAACTGCGTCCTCTAGGGGTCGCTATGGGGAACGCCTCGTCGTGACCTGTGTCAAGCATACATTAAAAAAACACCAACAACACGTTGGCCAGCAACAGCCCATGACGTCACTACCGGTACGACTATAATATAAATAGGCGCTGGGAGAACACATCATCCTCTTCTTCGTCTTCACTGACTGTTTTGTTTGAAGCGTGCATTTTGGTGGTAAGAGCGATCTCTATTCCTATCATTATGGCGAGCACTAGCAAAGCGTTTAGAGGATGTGTGCATCCGTGTCGTCATTATTTGACACCTGATGACACACAATCTCTGCGTTTTTTTGTTTGGGCGAAGAGCACGCACGCGATGCCCTCGAGGGGGCAATCTGCGTTAATTGTGAGCGTTTTTCAATGAAAAAGCTCCGCTCTCGTTTGTCTCTCTTTTCGAGGAAAGAGGGGCAGCCATCTGCTTCCCGCGGTTCAGGACCCGCCGCTGCTGAGGCACGGAGGAGAATGAGCTCGTGGAGATCAGAGGTGGATCTGACCGATGAGTTTAAAGAGGGGCTTTCCCTCTCGCGCTCGTCGGCTGTGGACGAGAGTGAGCCGCTGGAGGATGATGTTATTTCCCTAACATCGTCTGATCCAGGGGCCAGTGCTCTGCTGGGTTCGGCCCAGGAAGAGCAGGACATGTCTGAGGACGGCAAAGAAGCTGAGGCTGAGTCTTCCCAATCCTCCTGCCCTGCGTATGATGAGCTTTTGGAAGTTATGAATCGCGCCACTGCGAGGCTTGACTTGCCGTGGAAGCGGCCCAAGAAAGTGACGTCGCGAGGTCGTCTCGATGAGCGTTATCTTTCTGACCATAACCCTCCAGCTCAGGTGAGCCTTCCTTTTCTTCCTGATCTCCATACAGAGATCGAGAAGGAATGGAAGAGGCCGTTTTCCTCACGCAT
>NW_015646395.1:66242-67209 GCF_001515625.1 Sinocyclocheilus rhinocerous | reverse complement strand
CCTGGTTCCGGCTTCATGCTTCCTGGATCATGCGGCCAGGTCATAGGCTTCTGCGGGAGCCTTCTTGATCATCAGGCCCCCGGCACGGCACTGCAAAATTTCCTGGATGTCCGGGCTGGGCTTATGCTTTCAGGCTGCCCCTGTCTGGTTCACCGTATCTAGGTCGCCCTGAGGGGCTTCCTGGCCACCAGGATATCACCTCTTGCTGAGGCATCGAGCGGGAAGTATAGGTGGCATTTGCGAGAACTTTTTTGTGTAATGCTGTCTCAGGCAGTGCTCCCCTCGCCTTAGAGGGTTGTATTTGAGCGCGCACTTTCTGAAATCCTGTACGGTAAGGGTTATGCGTTATTAGCCTCATTACCTTTCTCTGAGTTGGTTTAGACCCGGTACCTTGGGCTCCTCTCAACCAGTGTGTCTCTGTTCACACACTTTTGAAGCATCGCTCCCCTCACCATTGAGGGTTATTGTGAGCATGGTGCTTCCTTTCGAGCACTCGAGTTCTCTCCCCTTCTGAGGAGTTGGATTCCTCGCTCCGTGGGCTGTTCTCGTGGTAGTATTAGCAGTGCTCCCCTTTATCAAAGGGTTGCCTATGAGCGCGCTACTCTTTTTCTGAATTCGGAGTTCTCCTCTCACGTGAGAGTTGGGTTCTCTGTTTTCCCAGAGCACCTGGAACCAGCAGCATCAGGTGAACTAGGCCCTTCCTAAAAACCGCCTCTCTGATGCGTTGAGTTTTTTGGCTACCTTGCAGTACGCTTACCCTTCTGATTTCTAACTATCATGCTGTAGACTGCTAGCCACTCCAGCATTATACCTTAGATCGAGTTGATGACGTCTCAAACATATTGTTTTTGGGATGCACCATTTCCATCTATGGCCTGCTCTTTCAGAGTGCCACGAGGGCCCCTTGGAACGGTATCTTTAAAATCCATGTTATGGTAAGTGTGCACGTGAAATCTTTGTACACACT
>NW_015646395.1:58241-66005 GCF_001515625.1 Sinocyclocheilus rhinocerous | reverse complement strand
TTTTTGGGGTATGTAGCCTAGGCCTTTGGCCGTAGGGGATAATGTCACGGACAGCCGTCTAACGTCCTAGGGGCAACTCCCATGGCTATGGTAGTGTTGGTACTTAGTGCTCGCCATGGTTTCTGGCATGCACTCCCCTCAGCATGGTGGCGTGGGTATACCGTTCCCCATAGAGACCCCTAGAGGACGCAGTTCAAAATTCCTTTGAAAGGGAACATCTCAGGTTACTTATGTAACCATGGATTCCTGAGTAGGGAACGAGACACTGCGTCCTCTAGCTTCCGGCTATGCTTCGGATGCAAGCTTCAGACGAAGAAGTGGATGACGTGTTCTCCCGGCGCCTATTTATACTATAGTCGCACCGGTAGTGACGTCATGGGCTGTCGCCGGCCAACGTGTTGTTGGTGTTTTTTGAATGTATGCTTCAGACACTGGTCACGACGAGGCGTTCCCCATAGCGACCCCTAGAGGACGCAGAGTCTCGTTCCCTACTCAGGGAACCATGGTTACATAAGTAACCAGAGACGTTATTCACCGGTGTTTACACTGAACAGTTTATACTACGGAATATTTCTATTGACCAGTGTAACCTTTTATATGTTTGGTTGACTGTATTTTATTTTGATAATGAACAGACTGCGATGTTAAGTTTGTATTGCTAGAATATGTGGTGTGTGTGTGTGCGCGCGAGGCGCCGGCGTGATCGAACAGCTGAAACATAAAATACTCCATTATTTTTGGTCATACAGATAAGAGTAAGACATAATTCAAAACCGCAAAGTGTTTAATTTTATTTTTGCACACTCACAATAAAAACAGAACATTTTGTGCTTATGTAAAATAAAGCAAATTAACAGGATGTGCGTTCTGTCATCTCGGTTTCCTTTTCGGGAACTTATTTGTGGAGCGCCGCACCTCACATCTGTTTTAAATCTGTTAATTATTTAAGTCAGATATATTTTGCATATTTATACCTTTTATATATGGACTATGATTGTATTTTATTTTTATGAAAAATGTTTTGTTATTTTTATTTTTAATGTAAATTACATACAGCTACATTTTCCTTAAATCATCCTGGTGACCCATTTTTTACCCGGGGTTTGAAAACCTGTGCCCTAGGCTGTAGTTAGGTCCATGCAGAAACTTGTGAACGAGGCTCTTATAGTTGTGGCACCACCGTTTAGTGACGTCACTGAATGTTCTGGGAGTTCTGCTGAAGTTATATTGTCAATATCGGTCACAGTGCCTTTTAATTGCTGTTCTGGATCCGGCAATTATTCGGTCACAGTGCCTTTTAATTGCTGTTCTGGATCCGGCAATTATTCATGTACAAATTGGTGTTGCTTTCGTCAACGAAAATTATGACTAAATATCGTCGTCAACGAACCTTTATCACGTGACGAAAACGAGACGAGACGAAAATGCTGGTCATGTGACGATGACTATAATTAAATTAACTAAAATACAATTTTCATTGACTAAAACTAGACTAAATGTCATCAGTTTTCGTCGACTAAAACTAGACTAAAATGCTCAGACTTTTAGTTGACTAAAACTTGACTAGACTAAAAAGAGTATGAACGTGACTAAAACTAATAAAAACTAAAATGACAGTTTCACACAAAGACTAGACTAAAACTAAAATTAAAACAGGCCGCCAAAAACAACACTAGTACAAATTAAGCACTGATTTAAACCATGTTTTCCAAGCTTGTTCAATGAACAATAAACAATTACTCAACATGCATCTGTGGAACAGTCGCTAAGACACTCTTTACTGACCAGTCACGGTTCTGCCATGGGCAATAAAGAGCCCAGATCTCGATCCCATTGAGAATGAATGTCTGGGACCTGTTGAATCTGAGGTTGTGGGCTAGGACCATCCCCCTCAGAAATGTCCAGGAAATTGCAAGTGGGTAAACCTCTCAAAGCAAGAACTGGCAAATCTGGTGAAGTCCATGAGAAGATGCACTGCGGAATTCAATGCAGCTGGTGGACACACAAGATACTGAGTTTTACTTTGGATTCACAAGCTTGGCTTGCTGTCCATGAAGAAGTCTCCAACCCGAGGCTCGGCTCAAGCTCTTAAGAGCAATGACTGCTGTTTATATACGGTCGTAGCAATGATTGACAGGACTGGATGATTAGGCTCCTCCCGAACCTGCGTTGGGAACTTCAATTATAACCCGGACACAAAGTAGAGTGCAACATTGCATTTCAAGCAGTATACAGGAGCATTGACTTACATTTTACTCTTTTTGAAGCTTTAGCATCACCTCCAAAATATTCTGGCAGGCACATTTGGGTTGGCGTGTTGCTGGCAGCTGATGTTGTAGGCTCAGAGGGGTCTAGTTTTGAGCTTTTGACAGTTCCTGGTGAAGAATAAAGTTGTTCACAACAGCTATGTCAATGAAATGGAGAAAAAAATTACTGTGCCACTTCATTTTGTGCAACACGTTGTGAGATCCGGTTAGTGCAGTGGACAGGTCAACACTGCCCAGGTATTTATTGTAATCAAGCAGTGCTACTGGAATAGGGACCTGCTCTCTTCTTCAGACACCCACAGCATTCTTGATACACCTGTTTACAATGTCACAAGTTTATACATTGGTTGAACACATGGTCAGTTCTCTTGTGTCCATCCATTTCACAAACAGGACATTTCCATGTCCGAGCCAACAAATGTCTCCTCAGCCTTCTTGCTGAGGTCGGTGGTCTTCATTTTTGGAAAGCCCTGCCTGTTAGGATGTGTAGTGCCACATGCCAGAGTGTGTTTTACCAGTAAATCAAAGAAGGAGGTTGGGCTGGTGTAGAAATCGTGCATGAAGACCACTACAGTCCAACAGCTACATCACAGAGTCATAGCTGAGGCCTTTACCTGTTTCTGTGGAACATTTGCCTTCATGAACAAAAACGTTCTGGGTGTACCACACAATAAATCTGCAAGGACGAATAATTTGTATCCCCATTTGATGGGTTTGTCCTTCATGTATTACTTCAGTCCAATTCAAGCCCTTGATGCCACCATTCTCTCATCCACTGCCAGCTGCCTTTGTTGTTGGAAGAACATCACGCATGCTGCAACAATGTGTGTGTAGAGGGGTTTTATTTAGAAAAATCTATCATAATCAGGGGTTCTCTTTTTTCTTGAATTCTCTTTATCTAAAAAAAGTCAGTAATAATACGGGGGAAAAAAATAAAAGAGGAATTTCACTCTAACCCTCTCACAGTTGTCACTCAGAGATCCTGCTGGTTATAAAGAGTCTGTGCAGTTTTTGAAGAGACCCCTTAAGTGACCATGCATCAGGGCATTAAAGGCAACAGCGTCTTCAACAAATGTGTGTCAGCCTGGATTACCACCCTGCCTAGTGCATGATTTGTTTGAGGGTGTTGTTGATTATGATCTAGCAATGTGTTTGCAGTATTTAATTTAAATGAAAACATAACAGACTCAAATCCTTTCCTGGTGAAAGCAGCACCAAGCCAAATGCTGTACTCAACAAAGGAACAAAGCTTGGAGGCAACAGTTACTTCCACATGTAAATCTCAGACCAAATCACCACTTTCTGCTTCACTATGCTGACTTGACTTTACAGTTTGGTCTACTAATACATACTTGGCCCATGCGCTTTGAAAGTAAGCATAGCTATTTCAAAAGATGCATCAGGTCAAGTAAAAACTGAAAAAAAATAAAAATAAAAAAGTCCCTTGCTCATAGACATCAGTTTCAAGCGTATCAGAGTTGTGGCAGTTTATTTAGCCCACAGGTTCAAGTTTCAGACTCCACTAGCTTTTATCCAGAGCTCTATGATAGTGGCATAAGAGAAGCAGTTGCAGACTTTGAACTTATATAAAGTGCCTCTAACTTGGACTTTATCTGTGACAACTGAGTTAAATGAGATGTGTTTTACCACTGGGCAATTGACAGAAGTATAAGAAATTAACGGAAATTTGCTTGCCCATGAGCAAATTTCCCTTCCAGCACTTCTTGCATGTATTTCGACCTTTATATAGACCTCTGAAGGTGTACTTTACGCAAACGAGGATGTTTACCATTCCAAATAAAAGAGATAACAGAGTCCAAGGATTTCAAAAATGACAGAGGAATAAACAGAGGTAAACACTGAAAAAGATAAAGAAATTTAGGGAGCACCATCTTAATGGAATTAATGCGTCCGATGAGAGAAGTCTTTAAAGGGGACCATTTAGAAAGATCTTTCTTAATCTGTTCAAGAAGCATACCAAAAGATGTTTATGATGGCGAGTGATTCAGACACCAAGATAAGTGAATTTATTTTGAACTAGCTTCAGTGGTATGCTGGAGTACTGTAATTGCGTATCTTATGAAGATTAAGCCTGTAACCAGAGAGCTGACCACAATTCTCAAGTAAGGTTAGAGCTGCTCAAAAACTCCACTTTTGAGCCGATGGTTGTAGTACAAGAAAACTGAAGCTCTGAGATTTTGGTTAGTAGTTGACCTCCTTCGGCTTGACAACATCAGCTTGTAGATGCTGTTTGAAACAGCATCTTTGTATCGTTTGGCCAAGGTACTCAGTGCATTGGGAGTTCAAGGTTCTCAAAAGTACTGTGTGCTTGCTTCATACAGTAGCTCCTTATTGGCTGCGAAGTTGACATGCAAATCTAATTGAAGATCTTTGTGGTCACTTGACATCTGCTCTGGAAGATGTTGAGAAGCTGGAGGATGACTTTGCACTTTTCAGCCATGATGATGATTTGGGCATTCAGAGACTGAGCCAGATTTGTGTCTTGAAGTGATTCATGAACTGTCTCCACCGATGGGGGTGAACTTCTGCCACACACCTGGGAATGCAAAACAAATAGAGAGTAAGAATGAGGCCAAGCATACAATGTTGACACTAATGTCATCAAATGTCTTATGTTCTTAACTATGACAAGTTGAACTGTGTTTGTGTGTTGCTAAAGGATAACTATTATGGGTCAACAGGGAATAATTTTACTTGTATTTTATCTTGTACATTAATTTTTAGTTGATTCAGGCCTACTTCCATTTCCAACTCTATGAACTCCTATTAAGATTCAAATTGAAAACCAGTAAAGTGTCCTTACTTGATTTTGGAGATATGGTGGCCTTCTTTCCTGCTGGCAGCTTCTAGGACCAACTCAGCATAAAATTGTTCAACTGGTGAAATGATTTGCGAAAAGCACTCCCGATGAGGTTCATGATGTGGGCCATGCATGTTATGTGCAAGGAGAACAAGGAGAGTTTGGGAACAGTGACTGAAGTGCAGCATCAAAAGCCTACATGTAGGCAGTGTTATCGGTATCAAACACAATGATGTCTTGATTAGTAATGCTGTATTTTTGTAGACACCTCACAACAGCAATGGATACAGTGGAATGATCGCACTCCTCAAGAAAAACTGTCTGCAAGGTAGGCCAAAATCCTACAAGATTCAACCATCTCCAGTGGAGCCGAGAGAATGTTCAGCACACATCTCATCAATTTAACACACATCAATTTAATTCACATAACTAAGGAATGAACTTGAGCGCTGTTAGAATAATTATACATGGTTAAATAATCCAGTGATACTCAAATAATAATAATAATGTTTCCATCAGGAGTTTATTAGATATGCAATGTTGAGAAAACACAGAAAACACTGATTTCTGTACATCCAGTGATCAAATGCTGTGTTTTGCTCAGTTTTCAGTGATAGACACATGACTAGTGGCTACTCCACAAACCTGGAAGGAAGACCTTCTGAATGTAAATAATCAGTTGGCTTTTTTTTTTTTTTTAGAAAGGAATGTTCAAAGATAAAAAAAAAGTAGGGAGAATTAAAAAAAACAATTTACTGCCAATTGTGAGAATAACATGCTTACAAGTATTTTAAAATGTAATAAAAAAAAAAAATCTAATTCCAAGTAACTTATTGACCCGAATATAAGACGATGTTTTTTTCTTGGAAATACATCTGAAAAAACGCGGTAGTCTTATATTCAGGGTCTAGACTTTGACATGTCAATAATACACCCACAACAATAGGTGGCGCCAAATACGCATAAAACGAGTGTGCCATGAAATACGTAATGTAATGCGTGTTGTAAAGATCGCGAGTAAAAACAAAAGAAAAAGAAAACCTTACAACTGCATGAGTCGTGACTGTCACGTTAGCCTGATGGGACCAAACTCCCTTTGTGATTTTAAAACGTAAGACAGTACCCAGATTTGAAGACTACAGTAAGATTTAACTTCGACTGTTAATAAGATTTTGGTAGGCTACTATTAGATGGATAGCCTAAATGTCCTAATTCAGATGGGCTACCTGTTTTATTATTTTTTTATGGTATATCAAAAAGTGTATATTTTTAAAATATGATTGTTGGTACATTTTACCAGTTTTTACCATACTTTCAAAACAAAAATTAAAATAGGAAAAATATGCAATATGAAAATAATTGAAGACAAAATGTGTTTTACTGAGAAAAAACAAGATTTGGTTTTTAAAAAGCCTTATTCCAAAAAGGTACATCTGGAAAAGGGGGGGGTCGTCTTATAATCAGGGTCGTCTTATATTCAGGCCAATACGGTATTTGCACAGGTACAAAGCCAGGTATCACTTCATACATAATATCTTTAATTTGCTTTATCCCCGCATCATACCATTTTTTATAATAAATTGTTTGATTTCCGCTTTTAATTTTATTATTCAAAAACAGTGGTTGTCTTAAAATCTCTTCCTTGCTAATAGACATACAAACAACATACTTTCTAAAATCACCCCATGCTTTTACAACTTCTTTATAAAACTCTGGAATTCCGTTCATCATGTTTTCTTTTAGTTTCATCCATAGAACATCTTCTCCCATTTTTCCACATTTATTTAAAAAATAATTCATTACTCCCTTCCAAGCATATTTTCCATCTTTCCAATATTTATTAACAATTTTAATTCTTATACTTTTCATTCTTATGAATGGATCTAATAGTCCTAGCCCTCCTTCCGCCACCTTTCCAATTAAAGTGTCATAAGCAATTTTTGGTGTTTTCCCTTCCCATAAAAAGTTTAAGACAATAGATGTAATTTTTTTATACACCCACATAGGAAAACTCACATTTTTGATAAAAACAAAGAATTGATAACTAAAACCTTCCCTTTTAAGAACAAATTTCTTAATTTCCAGAAATTCAATCTCTTTTCCATTCCTTTTAAAACCTCCTCCCATACCACATCCCTTATTTCATTTTCATTTTCTCCAACTCTTATACCTAAAATTTTCATATTCTTCTTCTCTTCCTTAAATTGTATTTTATTCGATACATCATTCGTTAATCCAACTCTCATGTATGTTGTTTTTTCTTTATTAACTTTTGCCCCTCTACCTTTACAATATCTTTCTAAAACTTCCATTGCTTTATCTATACTTTTAATATCTTTTAGAATCAATGTTGTGTCGTCTGCATATTGAAATACTTTATGTTCTGATTCTGTTCCTTTTATCCATATTCCTTTTATGTTCTGTTCCTGGTCTATTGCCAGTCCTAAAGCTTCAGATACTATTGTGTATAATAATGCTGACATAGGGCACCCTTGTCTGATCGATCTTGTTATTTTAAAATCTTCAGTTAAAAACCCATTTACTTTTACACAACTAGTTATATCTGTGTATAAGCATTTTATCCAATTAAAAAAATTCTCCCCAAACCCGAATCTCTCCATTACATCTATCAAATATTTGTGTTCAACTCTGTCAAAAGCTTTTTCCAAATCCACA
>NW_015646395.1:26719-57345 GCF_001515625.1 Sinocyclocheilus rhinocerous | reverse complement strand
GGTATATATATATATATATATATATATATATATATATATATATAAAACTTTCTTTTTAAAATTCTCAACCCTCTTATATTTACCGTATTGTCCCGAATATAAGACGATGTTTTTTTCTTGGAAATACATCTGAAAAAACGCGGTCGTCTTATATTCAGGGTCTAGACTTTGACATGTCAATAATACACCCACAACACTAGGTGGCGCCAAATACGCATAAAACGAGTGTGCCATGAAATACGTAATGTAATGCGTGTTGTAAAGATCGCGAGTAAAAACAAAAGAAGCAGAAAACCTTACAGCTGCATGAGTCGTGCCTGTCAGGTTAGCCTGCTGGGACCAAACTCCCTTTGTGATTTTAAAACGTAAGACAGTACCCAGATTTGAAGACTACAGTAAGATTTTACTTCTACTGTTAATAAGATTTTGGTGGGCTACTATTAGATGGATTGCCTAAATGTCCTAATTCAGATGGGCTACCTGTTTTTTTTGTTTTTTTTATGGTATATCAAGAAGTGTATATTTTTTAAATGTGATTTGTTGGTACATTTTACCAGTTTTTATCATACTTTCAAAACAAAAATTAAAATAGGAAAAATATGCAATATGAAAATAATTGAAGACAAAATGTGTTTTACTGAGAAAAAACAAGATTTGGTTTTTAAAAAGCCTTTTTCCAAAAGGTACATCTGGAAAAAGGGGGGTCGTCTTATAATCAGGGTCGTCTTATATTCGGGCCAATACGGTACTTCATTTCTGGAATCTGATTACTTAATTCATGCATAAAGAAGTATGTAGAACAATTGCATTTTAGGTAATAGTACAAGTCTCTGTAGTACAAGTACAAGTCTATATTCAAAAATGACTATATGACTTAATATTTCCTTGAGCCCTTCTTGATTGATAGTTTCCCGTGTTTGCTGGGGGTTTCCTCTGGGTGTACCAGTATTCTCCACACTCCCAAAACATGCAGGTATGGTTAACCAGGAACTACTGGCTATATTGTGTGTGTCATCTTTGTGAAAGACTGCTCAGCTCACCTGTTGAGAATTTGAATTATAATTCATCATTTAGGATTCTTATCATCTTAACCAAAACTGACCCATAAATGCCACCCAAGCAAAGTCCAACAGACTGAAGAACAACTTCAACAACTGTTGTTACCATATTCAAAAAAAAAACTTTTTTGGCATTAGTTCAAGTGCATGTCAAAGAACAGTTTTCATTGAGCCTGAGTTCACATTGTTCCTTGTTCATTGCACTAGCTTTACCCAAAGTCCCTTTAAGGCAAGTTATTTCACTCGGTGGTCAACTTTGAAACGACTCTCGGGCATCCAAGTGCAGCTATCTATTTGAATGGGCAAACTGTTCACTAAGCTTATGATTACATTTCATATTTGAAATCCCCAAAGAAATCCATGTTGAATGTTACACTTTCTCCCATTTATAAGTAATGAGTGCAACGTTTTCCTATATAGAGATCTTCCTATCTTTGCTTCACCTAATTTCCTTCTACTCACCAATCTGCTTTTAACATGACTCCCTCCATCTCTCTTCTCTCTTCCATTTCCTCCATCTCAAGTGCATTAAACTTTCTTTTCTCTGCCCGTTTCTTCACCCCCTTTGTCAGTTCAGTCTTTTTTGTCACTTCCATGTCTCTCTCTTCCTCAACAGGCCTCTCTGGTTCTTCCATCTGTTTTTCTTTGATCTGCTCTTCATCCTCCACTCTTTCATCTTCTACACAGTTCGTATTAATTTTGAAATATGTTTTATTATAGTGGAGAACAGTGTCGTTCCTGCTTTTTCCCTTGTATATGCTTCTCCTGAGACATTATCATTATATTTCTATGTTATTCCACAGATACTCAGTTCTATATTACCGACATAACATGAAGAAAATGAACAACTCTCCAAGTTAAGAGTGTATTAATAATATCAAAGACTGGATGGCTAGTCATTTTATTAAATTCCGACAAATCAGATATATTATTGGATCAAAAACCTCTACACGTTCTAGTTCTCAGTGGATGCAGTTATGTGTTAAGAGTGTATTAATAATATCAAAGACTGGATGGCTAGTCATTTTATTAAATTCCGACAAATCAGATATATTTATTATTGGATCAAAAACCTCTACACGTTCTAGTTCTCAATGGATGCAGTTATGTGGTTTTCCACAGTTTTGAACTTGTGTGTTGTATTGACACCTTTTGATTATCACTTTTGTGTTTACATTTATAGAACAGCCTTTATTCAAGTCAAGTCACCTTTATTAATATAGCACTTTATACAATACAGATTGTGTCAAAGCAGCTTTACAGAATTAAGCAGGAAAATAGTGTGTTGATAATGCAAGAAGACAATAGTAAACACTCAATTTTTCAGTTAATTCTTTATTCACCATATAATAGTTGCAGGGTCTAGACAGGTTGCTCTTTTTGTTTGTTATGTTGATCCCCTCCTGAAGTTAATTGCTTCCTTTTAAATATACATATTGTTCTTTAAATCCCTACTGTTGTGGTCTTGTGATGTGCTGAGGTGGAGAGAAGGGGCTAATATCTCAGACTCTTTGCGACACATTTCACTTTTTATGTTGTCCCTGCCTAACCCTAGACTCAGAAAAACAAAACATTATGACACTTTGAATGGCCTATAGCTCCACACTACTAATGCAACTGCTGATAATATTTTGAATACTAAAATCCACAAACAATTATAGATTATTTTTCTGTCTCTCTTAAATAGTCTGTCTTGCACATGTAAGGGACTCTGACTCTATCTTCTAAATTTCCCAAACTGTTACCATAGTACTTAAAAATGTGTAGGGGGTCCAGAGAATGTCCCCCACCCGGGGAAGGTGTTTTTCTTTTTTTGCTTAAAAACGTGAACACACACCCAGAGCAGTGGACAGCCATTTTTGCTGCGGGGGTTTGTTGTATTGAACATAATATTTGTGTGCTTTTGTACTATTTTGGCAAATATGATTGACACATTGCTAAGGACATCAAATAATATATAATTTTTTTTTGTGTGCAGTTTGAGGTTTGTTTTTTGTTTTGTATCTTCAACACTAAAGTTAGGGTTGGGTTGTTGTTGAAAGTAGCATGAAGCATAATACAAGTAATTTCTTTTAGATTTATTCACCATTAGCTGCTCAAAAGCGTCCACATAAAGGGAAAGACTGCACAATGTCAGATGTACACTGTGGGGTTGCTTACTTTCTTAGTAACATGCATAATATATTCAGTTGTATTTCTAATATTGGAAAGAGAAACGCACAATGCATGAAATGGTGACCATGTTCATTTAATGTCGACTACTTTAACACAGGGAACAGAAAACTGTACAAAAACTGATATTCAAAAAAAAATAACTGTAACATTTGAGAAATTACAAATTATTTACATGTATAGTAAAGCAATATCAACACTAATATTACCAGGAATGATTGAATAAACAAACTTCCCTGAAACCAGTAAAACATTGAGAATTATTATAATTACTTATATGCATTATTAGAACTAACAGAGATTTTTTTTCAGTAATTTTTTAGAGTGTGGTACTCCTCGAAACATGGAGTAACACACAACGGAGTGTTGCATGGCACACACATGTACTTTGTGAGACGCCTCTCCTTTGTCTTCCGAGAGCTGGAGAGGCAGACCCTGCAGTGCCGCCTTGTCCTGCTGCCCTGGGCGGTTGTCTGTGGGACTTTAGCGGGGAAATGCCTCGCTGTTAACCGCAGAGAATTGTCCAAAGCAGGACGGCCCCCTTTTGGTAGACACTGGGTTGTACCATACTGCCCTCTCATCAGGTTTCTCCTGAACTCCAGGGAAGTGATGACCTGTCCTGTTGATAGTAAATTACATTTGTGGGGAGTTACAAAGAATGTAGAGTCTAAGCGTATTTTCAGACTTTGTTGTCATAATTTTGTTCTTAACAATCGATGGAAACCAAAATTAACAACACAGATCTGGATTCTTAAATCACACCAAAAATCAATGTAAAAAACTGAAGTTACAGCCTGACCCAACTTGCATGAAATTCATCATTAATGTAAGTAACCATTGTCTAGCACGTGGAGGTCTGTGCAACCCTCCAAGGACATTACTGATCAACTGCCAAACCTGTCATGCTGGATGATGTTTCACGCAGCATAACGTTCCCCACAGCATCTCCAGACTCTTTCTCGTCTGTCACATGTACTCAGTGTGAACCTGCTCTCATCTGTGAAAGTGAAGTGTAGCCAAGTATGGTGTCCCATACTCAGAATTTGTGCTCTGCATTTAACCCATCCAAGTGCACACACACAGAAGTGAACACACACCCCGAGCAGTGGGCAGCAATTTTTGCTGTGGCACCCAGGGAGCAGTTGGGGGTTCGGTGTCTTGCTCAAGGGTCTCACCTCAGTCGTGGTATTGAGGGTGGAAGAGACTGGTGATTCACTCCCCCCACCTACAATCCCTGCTGGTACCGAGACTCGAACCTCGGGTTACAAGCCAGAATCTCTAACCATTAGGCCACGACTGCCCCAAGCGAACGGGCCGCCAATGGCGGACTTGCCAATTCTGGCAAGTCGAGCTGCACGGTGCTAAGCTGTGAGCACAGGTCCCACTAGAGGACATCGGGCCCTCATGAAGTCTGTTTCTGACAGTTTGATCAGAAACATGCACACCAGTAGCCTGCTGGAGTTCATTTTTTAGGGCTCTGGCAGTGCTCCTCCTTTTCTTCATCACACAAAGGAGCAGATACAGATCCTGTTGCTGGGGCCCAATCTTTTCGCCCCCTGCTAGCAAGTCAAAAAGACGAAGAAAACAGGAATACGCCAACAAATTTCCCCTGCATTAATATTTGGGCTATATTCCTGTGCGTTATGAATGTTTTTTAGTTACATGTGAAACAAGTCATTCTCCGCGTGCTGGACTCGAACCTGTGGTCTGCACGACAAAGTATCCAAGGACGGTCGGTCTCAGCTGAGCCGTGGTGCCATCAGTCAACTACATGTGTATTGTTAAGTGTGCAATCAACTACGCCTTCATTTAGTTATCTATGACATATCATTATATTGATTGATATTTATTTTGTGTAAATTCTTTTTTAAAAGCATATTACATGTTTACATTTATGGTTAAATAAAATAAATAAAAATGTTTCTTCAAAGATATTTTTTGTGTGGGATATGATTTGATATGATTTATCAGATTTAATTTATCTGAACAAAAGACACTTCAAATGTAAAAATGTTTTATTAAAATGAATACAAACAAATATTGAAATTAGTACACACACACATACATATATACATTTATATATATATATATATAGGACAATATGAAAGAGTGGGTCAATGTAATATATACAAAATGTATACAGGAAAGATATTATTTATTGAGGAGGTGGAGTTTGGCATTTATTTTGCCGGCGCTGTTCTGCCAACCAGTCATCTAAAGATTTGCCATTCGAGGCACGCAAGCAAAATGTGGTATTACCATATCGGCTGTGGCCAAACTCTTTAGTTTTGGGCTGCCCACATTTGCTGCACATGTTAAAAGTAACCCCTCGCACATACTTCCTCTTATGGACTCCGCTTTCCTTCTCCAGGGCCCGCCGGCCCCTGTTCCTCTGTGTGTAACGGGACACAGGAGCAGCAGATGCAGGAGCAGGCGGAGATGGGCCTGCACCGGATGTCGAAGCACCAAAAGATGGAATCACCATTGACACCATTGGCCTAACAATGACCCAGGTGCTGAAATGGGCTGCACAACTCCTGATGCTGTGGGGGCAGGTGCGATGGGGCACTCCCTGGTGACAGCAGCGGGCTGTCGACCTGGTCGCAGAAGAGGAGCCTGTCCTTCTTGATTTGACGGAAGGATAAATTGATGTTTTGGGCCTGATGTCGATGGTGCTTCATCCAATTTTTCCCTCGGCGGAGGAAGCTGCATATCAGCCACAGCAATTGGGTCAGGTGGAGTCAGTACCTGAGCGAGGACACTCATTTCCTGATTCTTTTGCCGCCGTTGAAACCTGAAAATAAATTACTTGTATTATATGTAAGTTTAGAAGTATTCAGTTAATTTGAAGCAAATAATGTGCCTTGCTTACCACTGAATGAGTGTCTTCTGGTTTAGCTCAAACAGCTGGATCATTGTTTCATCCATCAGCCTGCGACTGTTAAGCACCAGCTCTCGGATGTGGTGGTAATCCGAGAGGATTTTAGACCACCTGGGAGTGCAAACTCAAGCCTTCTTGGTCGGCGACTTGTGTAAAGCACACAGCTTCATACAAATGGCCTCAACCAAGCTGCTGGTGCTGGGCCACTGTGCTGGACTCCCAGGACGTCCAATCAGACACCGTTTCACACTCTTCACACCCAGTGTGACTCCGGACCACTTCGGTGCCTTAAAGTGCCCATGTGTCAGCTGAGGCTGATAGTTGATCCGCTGTTTATCAATATCAGGGAGAGCTGTCCACAGCTGGATGGCCTCTGTCACCTGCAGGTCAGTGAGGTAAGGAGCCTCACGAAGACCCACCAGGTAACCAGCCAGACCCTGGACCTTGTCCCACCCAGCGATGTCATCGTGTCCAATGACTGCTCCCTAGTAAATGCAGATTAATGATGATAAATGTGGAATAAAACGAGTTTGAAATTAAATAAAGCCCTTAAAGTGGCTTACCTGAGCCTCATCGGAGAGACTGCTTCCAGTGTCAGATGGCTGTGACAGCACTAAAGGGGCAGGGGCAAGATGCTGTCCTTATCCACTAGATGATGTGGACAGCTCAGCCAGTGATGCTGGGGACCGAGGCAGAGGCAAAGAGGAGAGGCTGTTTTCAAGATCACGGCAGGGGTCATCCTCATACAGCACTGGAACTGTGATGTCCTCCATGATCTCTTCCTCAAACCCCTCATCTTGCAGGTCCTGGTCATCAACTTCCTCCACCAGCCTGTCTTCCTCCTCTGGGTTCTGGAGTACTGGAGTCAGTGTTTTGCCAGTCTGGCTGTAAAGGTACTCCATTCCCAGCAATTCACCTACAAGAATAAAGGGGAGAAAAGAAAGTTATTTTTGTTCTTAACATTTTGTCTAATACATTAAAGGCTAAATAGACAACTTAGTAGAATATTTAAAAAGAACAAATTAATGAATTTCTTGCCTGTATATGCTCCAGGAGGGCGATAGCGCTCATCCCAGGGCTCCCCAAAGACTGTTCGGCTAAGCTGGTCCACAGCCTCTCTCATGGCACTGCTATATGACCGGATGGAGGATGCTCCTTTTATGGCGCCTTCCATCCGGTCATCATTCCAACGCATCAAGCCCTCAAGGAGATAGGCCTGAAAATGCGCATCACTGGCACTGGTTCCTAAAAGTTAAATAAACAAAGGGTTTTATATGTCACATATGTATAAGATATGTACTACACGAAGTGAAGTAACTGGTTACATGTAACAGAGTTATGTGATTACATTAAAAATTATTGTCATTATAACCTGAGGTACTAGTGACTTGTCAGGCAAGACAGCTTTGTCAATGCTTATGACATCAGAAAAGAACTGTAATATTATTGTAGAGTGTGACATTTATTAATGTGACAACTTTAAAGTAATGGAAGCAGTTACAGTGCTAATATGATATTTTTTTTAATGGAAAAATTAGTAATCCATATGTATGTAATACCTGGAATAAAACGGTTCAGGTGGAGGTGGAATGACTCCAAGGAGGTAGAGCCACGGGCACACCTGTAGCAGCACAGCTCCACACCGCCTTTCTTCAGTGTTCCTGTCTTCATGTAGAGCGGAAAGTTCTCTGGGTCTTGGATACACTGTATGTGCTTACATTTGTTCTTTCCATATCTGCTGGATCTGTTCATGGTCCAGCAGAGGAACTCCCAGAGTGTCCTTCCCGTCCGCACTGTCAAACAGATCAATCAGTGATCCAATCAATCTGGTGGTCTCCTCCACCCCCCTGGTCCTCCACCGGCAGTGCAGTGCCAACTCCCTCCGGGTAATGCGAGCACTGACCGCCTTTTCTGAGATGTGGCCAGTCTTCTTTGCCATCAGCTCACCCTCCTTTGCACGGCGAAGAGCGGCCACATTCTCTGGATCCCACTGAAAGATGCACTCTGCCAGACATTCCATGAAGATCCCGTAGAGTGAGATGCCAGATGTCGAGGCGCACTTCAAGCTCATCCCACCCTGAAAACATGACCTTCACCCGAGACTGGCCGTGCTGACTGCAGAAATCTCTGTCCACGTACATTACTTTTGGGGCTGCCTCCCGGTAACGTTTCATCAGGCCAGCTGCCATGGGGTCCAGTCCATGCCCCTCGGCGGCTGTCAGCACAGAGACAAGGACCTGGCCGTGTTCATTTCCCACATTTGTGCACCAGGCAGCTGTTCCTGAAGCAGCACTGGCATGTTTCTTTGTGACCTATTGGGAAAAATAAAAGGGTCAAAAACTGTTCATAATGTATGCACACATATCCATATCTTGCAAACTTCTGGATATAAACAGGGCTGTGATACCTTTTTGTGTCTATCTTGAGAATACAGCCAAAGACAGATGTAATTTTGGCCTTGACCTCTTGCAGTCGCCCCAGAACATCCCTGGTGAACAAATACCCGCGAAGCAGTAATTGTGGACAAGTATTAATAATTACTATGATTATATTTATGGGGGGGTGGGGGCTCGGATGAGATCACTAGTATTATTACCAAATATAAGTCATTTTTGTTTAATTATTATGTTTAGTCATAGGGCCCAGAAACCATGGCTTTGCACACAATACACACATCATTGGTGACAGCAATATAGCTTAATTAGCGGATGGCCAATATTTTTTTCTGCATTTACCATGGGAAAAGTTACAGGTTCACAGGTACTGAAGAAAACATGTGCTATAAATGCTAGCTAGCTACATTGGCAAGTTTCATTTTCCAAAAATACACACTGTATATGAACAAATAATGACCTCTATTCAATAATGAAGTAAACCATAGCCTTACCTATTGCAAAGATGACAATAATAGCGGCCGGCGATTGGTCAAAAGTAAGCCACAGGAGAGAAACGTGATTGGTCAAAAGTAAGCCACAGGAGAGAAACGCGATTGGCTCATGTGGGCTTACTTTGGCTCAGTCGTTGGGAAACAGTAGGCGCAGTTGCCCTTCTACATCCCTGTCCAGCTCTCCTCATGTAATGGCCTGTCTCCCGGTAGCTCCTCCATGTGCTTGAAAATGTGCTGGAGACACACCTAACCTCCTTGGAACGGCACGTATGGATGTACCATCCTGGAGGACCTCGACTGCCTGTGCAACCTGATTGGGTTGCAAGTACTGCCTCATGCTACAGACAGTGACAAGGACCTTAACAAAACACAAAACTAAACACAAATCAGTCAGGGAGAATAAGGAGAGAACAATGGTCTATGGCCACCACCTGCAAAATCATTCCCTTTTTGGGGGTTGTTTTGCTGTTGCCTCTTCAGTGCACCTTTTGTCACTTTCATTTGCACCAAATCAGGTGAAACTGATTCTTATGCTTTCAGATTTATATCTCTTAAGTTTAACTGACTTAGTGTTATACTGTGATGATTAAGTGTTCCCTTAATTTTTTGAGCAGTGTAGTTCCCGCTATTTCCCGGTCTGTATAGTGCGGGAATCAAGGCTTTGTCAGTATTCTTGCATTGCACAGAGAAGAGCAATTACACAACATTTTAGGGTGAAGAAGTGCTCTATGGTTTTTAATTAGCGAAAATTAATGTGCTCACTCACAGAATCAGACACCGCTGCTCGTTATATAACACATTTGCCATTATGAATTATGATAATGCTATGGTTCATGGGTCGGATCTGAGAGTGATTGTTTTGTTGAGGATCTGAGCATGATTGTTGCGTTTCTATATGCCTAAACGAAACGAAACAAGGGAGAAAACACACCAGGTTCTGAAACAAATACTCCAAATGAGCCAGGTGTGAAAGCACCCTAAGTATAGGACAGTATGGTTGTGGACTTGAACACAAAACTTTAATGTGCATTGTAAATAATAAGTGTAAAGTGCATTAAATATAAGTTTTGGTTATTTTAGATGGCTGTGTAAATTTCTAACCTGACAGTTGGCGGTGAACTATGTAGTGGTTCAGCGTCAAGTAGATGAAGAATTTCTTATACCACTTTGTTGTTTTCCTTGCAGACTCAAGAAAGCATTTTACTATGTCAGTCCTGTCGACTGCCCCCATCTTTTTGTTATATTCAAGTGCACAGTGAGGCTTGACCTTCCTTCTCACCAGTGACATGGTAACCTTCCCTGTGGCTGACATCATGGAAGAGTGTACCATGGTAAGTATTACAACACCTCTCTTATCATAACACTTTACCACCAGCTGTGTTCCATTCTGTCTGTACTCAATGTGTCCCTTCAACATTTTTCCAGTGAAAACTGGCATTTCTTCCCTGTTGTCCCACACAGTGCCACAGGCCCCCGTTCCATGAGAGGAGGTGCTGGAACAGCAATGGACTGCTTAACCAGTTGGCCACATAGAGGATGTGGTCCTTTCCAATTGTAGGCTCATTTTGTAAATGTAAACAATTAATTTGGACATAGGAAAACTGGGTGCCAATAAGATGCTGGTACACACGTATCTGCTCGACCAGAATCCGCTCAAAGTCAGGCATCTTCGGAAACCAAGCCATGCATTAAGTTACAAAAAAATGCTGTGCACAATGACGTCATTTTGCCATGCATATCCAAGCAAACTTGTGGATGCATAGAGTATAAATTAGCCTTAACCTCTGGTGGCAGTATTGTCAGTAGTGGAGCCAGTATAAATGACCAATTCTTGCACATATCCAGTCAGCACAAACAAAACAAAAAACTTCACTCCAAATTGGTTTCTTTTTGTAGAGATGTACTGACTGAATGCCAGCCTGCCTTTCCATTTCATCAGTGATTCATCCACACAGAGATCTTTATATGGGACAAAAACATGACAAAAGGAGGTAACACCAGTAAATATGCTTTTTTTGTGCAGTAGATCATAATGACTAGCTCTCGCACTGTTGGTGAAGTGAAGGCAACAGAGGAGGAGGAAGTGGTCCTATGAAAACAGTGACCCGAAAAATTGGGTCTGCAGTAATGTATCGGTGTTCCAGCAATCCTGGACAGATGGTTTTCTGATAAGTCCCTTTAGAAGAACTTTAGAAGAGTTCTGAGACATACCAGCTCGTTTCCTCCACAATTTCTCCAACAAACTGCTCTGTAAAAAAACAGCTTGAAGCACTGGACCCCAGTGGCAGATGCAGGAGGAGTTTGCACTCCAGACTTTGAACTGTCAAAGGTGACATTAGGAGGTCCACAAGGAGTAAAGTCAGTATTTATGTCAGGGCTACAAGTCAGGACTAGCCTATAGCGGCTGAATTAAGCAAACAAGTATCTCACCGGTAAAGTTTTGATGGATCACAACAGTAATCAAGGTAAAAACAATTACAATGGCATAAAGGAGTTGTATATTAGGCTCTAATCTAATGTATGAATATTCTATACTGTAGGCTTCACATATGTAAAGCCTAAAACTGTATGCTGGAAGGTTAAGGCGGCTGGTATAGTGGTCTGTTGACATCTCCATGTGGTCCTGTTTGGTATTACAGCTTGACTTGACATACATTGTGAATTATGAAAATGGAAAACATCATCATCACCCTTTTCATGTGTCTGGAAGTTGGATGGTGATGATGACAATACTAATTGCATTCATTTTTATCTTGTGTGACAGTGAAAAGGCCATGTCATGTCAACAACCTATGGGAGAGATTGAAAGTAGCCCATAGAAATACCATTTCTATAATACTTAATATTTCAATAATAACATGCTGTTTGTAGAAATAAAATGTCAGAGTCTTCTTGATTTCACCCATGTTAGAAATTTAACTAGAAATTTACTCTATTCTTCTCCCAGTTCACTGGTCCACTTACTTTCATGTATTTTAGGAGAAATTGATACATTTACATGTTCTGTAAAAAAAAGAAAACATGGTCATTGTAGTAAAACCATTGTTACTACAAAATAACTATGGTTTTGCTTTAACCCTCTACCGCATGGTGTGGCCATATGGCAACATACTCTTTGTGTTAATTTCCTTGCCACCGTCTCTTTAAGAGAACATTTTCGGTTTTTTTTGTTGTTGGAAAGAGAAGACCTTAGTTTAGCCAGTGATGTGCTTTGATTAAGTCACATGACATGCAGTTTTTTTCTGTGGATTTCTGACAGACTGCCATCTCTTGTCGGTAGTTGCTGAAAGCAAACTAAAACGTCAGTAACAAACAAGGACCAGTTTGTGTCACTTCTACAAAGAAATCGGAAACATCACATTTATGATGTTATGATGACATATTCACCTCTCAAAAAAGTTTATATAAAATTAGTTTTTGGTAAATAATTCAAATGTATGTGTTGCCAAGCGGCAACACTGTGCAATAGTGGAATGACATTATGGCTCTTCCTGCAGATGAAAAAACTGCTTTGTGAAGTTTCATACATTAAAAAGATGATCTTTCAAGGATTGTGGGGGGATGGAGGGGGGGCTCATGTTCATAGTCTTCCTCTCATGAGATTGCGTAATGCTGAATTTTCATGAATAGAAAAGAAAAAGATTCAAATATTTTTTTCTATAGGTCTATCATAATGCGTGCAGTAGAGGGTTAAAAACCATAGTTTAACCATGTTTTTTTTTTTTTGGTGGTGGTGGTAAAACCGTGGTTATACAAATAGTAATATGCCAAAAAACATGGTTTTACTACAATAAAACTAGGGCTGCACGATAAATCGCATGCGTCACATATAGGGATGTGCGGGTCTAGTCGACTAAGTGGTACAGCTCCTACTAGTCGACACTATATCATAAAGTACCTTAAAATAATATTGTTTTCCAAATTTTTTTTTTTTTTTTACAACACTTCAAGTTAAGCCTAGAAAAGAAAAAGATTCAAATATTTTTTTCTATAGGTCTATCATAATGCGTGCAGTAGAGGGTTAAAAACCATAGTTTAACCATGTTTTTTTTTTTTTGGTGGTGGTGGTAAAACCGTGGTTATACAAATAGTAATATGCCAAAAAACATGGTTTTACTACAATAAAACTAGGGCTGCACGATAAATCGCATGCGTCACATATAGGGATGTAGTCGTCTAGTCGACTAAACGGTACAGCTCCTACTAGTCGACACTGAAAACAATAGTCGATTACACGACAGAAAAAGAAAAAAAAAACATTATCATTCAAATTACCATTGTTACATTAAAAACATTTTAAATAAGTTAAAATAAAACATTTGAAAAAATAATACGTTATTTTTAAAAGTGTATCTGGGCGTAAACTACATTTTTATCTCAGACCTCGCATGAGTTTTCTTCGTGTCAGTTGTGGCGAGCTCAAAAGTGCCCTCAGCTGAAGCTGTAATAATAGCATATTGGCGATTTGGCAAACGATCCAATGCGTATTTGTGTTTGCGCTCTGGAGAGCGTCAAAGGTTTCTATTTTCAACGTTTTTCTATAGCGTTGAGCAATGTAGCCAATCACAGACATGTCTGTTAATTTCTCCTAACTGAACACCTTCCCAAAAATTCAACATAGAAATAAAAACAGTATAAATAACAAAAAATAAATAAGCCAACATGCTTTGCGCCTTGTTTGAATGCACACGCATAAACAAAAATCACAAAAATAACGACTTTATCCAACAATTTCTTCTCTTCCGTGTCAGTCTTTGACGCGCGTTCACGAGAGTACCACAATGCATGCGTAGCTTCATAATATTAAGGTTGAACCACTGATGTCACATGAACTATTTTACCGATGTCCTTACTACCTTTCTGGGTCTGGGAACGTTTCAGTTGCATTGATGTCTATGGAGGGTCAGAAAGCTCTCGGATTTCATCAAAAATATCTTAATTTGTGTTCCGAAGATGAACGGAGGTCTTACAGGTTTGGAACAGCATGAGGGTGAGTAATTAATGACAGAATTTTCATTTTTGGGTGAACTAACCCTTTAATATGAATCCTGTATGTTCTGTGTGTCTCTGTGTCAATGAATGACGCAAACGCACAGTTTCGTTTACTACACATACTGAAGTACGCGTGACGCTCGCGGTGATTTCAGCATCTGCCGTCTCACTAAATGAGGACATAAATACATGAACAACATCTCCAGAACAGTCACTTCATGAGCATTTAACCCTTTAATTTGAGTAAAGCTATCTGTTGAATTAAAATACACTACACAGAATTTCTGGGAAAAAAACAAAAAAAACAAAATTTGTCATAGGGCTATTGTTATATTAAATTTTAATGAATTAAGTTGTTTTTATGCATACAAATAATTAGACATACTTAAACAGAATTTGGTAACACTAAAAACAGAATGTGAGAAAAAAAATAAACATATTTCATAGGGCCCTAAAAATGTACTTTTTGTTCAACTTTAAATAAACTGATGTTAAATTGTGTAAGTTTCATGACTTTAATTAATTAGGAAAGCTTTTTTATTTAATTGAAAGCATTTAATTTAACCATTAAAAAGGGGTCCAGAAAAATTAAAACAGAAAAAAAAAATGGAACCCAGAAAAAATAAAGATAAACAGAATTTGGTAAAAAAAAAATAAAATAAAAAAATAATAATAATAAAACGGAATTTGGGAAAAAGTAAATCGGATTTCACACGGCCCTAGATATGATGATATGAGTTGATTAAATACATGATCAACTGGCTGAGATCAAGTTATTTTGTGTTTATTATTTTATCTGGCAGATATATCAGTGCCACTTAGTTATTAAAAACTGCAAAAGAAAAGTCACTTTGGTCCTGTGTGTGGTATGATGTCTTTAGTTTATTTTTAGTTCTTTATCTGGTTTATGATCAATAATGTGTTTATAATCACTGCACAGGAGACAGTGTTGTTTCGAAACAAAAGGAAAAATATATTGATATTGGCTTTGGCTATCGGCCAAAACTAAGTGTGCATCCCTACAATAATTGCCTTGCACTTCGATTTAAGATGTGCTCTTATTTTTTTTAGCTTGTTCCCCTAAAATTTTCAGAAAGGGAGTACAGTGCTCCTAGTAAAAAAGTTAGTCTGGAGCCTTGATGTTAGTATGACAATGATTTGCGCATAAGTGTTTTAGATTTTGGGTTTAATGTTCCACAAATTATTTTTTTTTTTTTGTCTTCTTTATTATTTTTTTTCTAATTTTGTGTCTTGAAAGTTGGATCTTCTCATGTGATCTCGACCAGCTCCATGTCAAATAAAACAGCTTTAATCACAACACTCTCATATGACATTCTTCAAAAATATCATTCATTTCTATAGAGCTGGACATTTTAATAAGAATCAAATGAGTGAGTTCAGCTTTGAGAATGAAAACCAACCTGTTTGTTCCTCAGTATCTTCATGTTTGACTCTGAATGTTTCTTCAATCCTCGTGTCTTCACTTTCCTCTTTAATAAACACCATCTCTATTTGTTCCTCGGTATCTTCTTGTTTCACTTTGAAAGTTTCTTCGATCTGCATGTCTTCACTCTCCTCTTTAATGAACGCCATCTTTAAAATAGTAAGTTTAAGATGAGAATAATTAACAGAAAGCTAAATAAATCCAAACCAAATCCCTAGTTCAGTAGGTGGACTTAAATCACCTGAGTAAACGAAAACACTCAACACCAGCAGTACAAATTAATAAAAGAACACAAATGATACATAAACGCCATTTAGGCGTTGAAATTATTAATATACTTGGTATTTAATGATTTGTAGGCTACACAGTTTTTTGATCGGCGTGTGACGTCAGAGCGCGGTGAATCGAGCGATTCGAATCACTGAATCATTTGATTCAATACGGATTTTCGACTCTAAACTCCGTTTCTCTCACCACTACTCTACAGTGGCCGAACTCATGTTTATGATACACTGATTCACGATACAGGGAGTGAAATGAGACGCACATTTTATAATTAATGTTAGATAAAGATTGACAACGTTGAATTTCATTTTACATAGTTTGTAAAAACGACAAAATTGCCTGAACAGGTTGCATTGAATGAAACATTTTAGCTGCTTAAAACAAACCTTTTCTTCAGCCGTATCTCAGACGCAGGAGCGCGGCGCAGCTTTGTGACGTCACATCGTGAAATCAAAATAAAAGTCCCGTTCACACACTGCTGTCTGAAATGACAAAAGTGCAATAAAAAATATAATATATTAAGAATTACTAGTGAAAGAGTATTAGATTTAAAAAGGCAAAATAGTAATGTTTGGGTGCAGAGACCATTTATACCAGATATAGATTAAAATGGAAAAAGCAACAAACAAATGTGTTAAAAAGAGAGCATGAACTCATATAAAGCAGAGTATTTTATTTTATTATTTTTATTTAGTCATTTATCAGATGGTTTTATCCAAAGCGACTTACAAACGAGGACAAGAGAAGCAATCAATTGTAGTAGTAAAACAACTAAAAACAGATCCAAAACTAAAATTGCATCATATGACCCCTTTAAAAGAACAAAAGGTATGAGTATAATAATGATTATAACATAACACTAAGCCAAACACCAAAAAAAAAAAAAACTACATGTGTGTATGTACAGCCACACACACATACATACATATATATCTATACATACACATTTATAAATTCAATATAAGGTAGAGTCGATGGTCTTTACACACTTCGGTCTTCACACGAGGAGGCCGTCACGTGACGGCTGCCGCGGTAAACTAGGCTTTTTTATACCCGTCTAACAAAATACTAAATTAATAAACTAAATTAATATTTTCTCCACAACAAATGGCCAAGCAAGCGCAGACACTGACAAGATACACGATACAGAACGAGACCAAACGCGATATCAGCACGTCTCCACACAGTAAACAAAACAAGCGTATATATGAGAATATGAGATATATATAAGAGTATATGTGTCAGTTATTGTGTTTATATTAAGTGGACATAATAAAATCATGCAACAAATACCTGTATAAGGTACAGTGCACAGCGTAAATGATGCAGTGCACATCCCTCAAAAGATGATCACTAATACAATTTCCGAAATGTATTAAACACATACTTAAAAACAGAGAAATGTATCATTAATATCCGTAAAATAAGTAAATTAGCCAATTTTGTTTACATGAAGGATTGCAGAAATGAGTACACCCTTGATTTAAATCAACAAATGTATTTTCTAGTACTTTGTATGTCCTCCATAATGTTAAGTATACTGCTCTGAGCCTTCTTGGCACGAAGTGTACAAGTTCATGACAAATTGTGACATCTGTCCTGTTGAACTCCTGGAGGATGACCTCCTTTGATCTTTAATGGGGAGTGTTGCTCAACTCGTCTCTACAGAGTCCCCCACAGGTGCTCAAGTTTGGGTGAAATGCATGTCCACTGAAGGATTTTCACCTTGGGAGAAAGCATATCATCGTCATGTTGAAAAAATGCCCAACAATGCAGGAAAAGAGGAGAGGGTAGTTTTTATTGTACATCACACAGTGCTGTGTGAATGAATGCAAACACAAATTTACTGTATACATTAGTACAAAGCAGAGTCAGGAAAACAGTAAAGGGTACGTATTTTGAGCCCAGAAAATGGATCACCGATCACTTAACAGATTTTCAGAGTTTCACAACCTCTGACCCCCCTTTCACACAATTGTATTTATTTAATTTACTGTACCAAATACACAAAACAATATGTGGGCCAAATTAAGAACACACTACGAATCAGAATTTACCAACATAAACATAACATTAAGAATAAAATGGAGAAACGGAAAAATGTGGTTTAACATTTTATTTCTCATGCATTGGATGCCTTTCGAGTTACAGGATTGCAGGCCAACCCCTTATGGTCCCTGAGTGACAGACTAAAAGTGGAGTGACTAAAAGTGGAGTGAGCAGCACTATGTAACTTTTTCTGTGTTCATAATTTGCAAAATGTATATAATGAGCGAGTACATCATGAATTCATCTTCCAAACCGCATTTTTGTCTTATTCCGAATCACTATGGTACACTTATAATAAGTACTTATATTTGGACTATTGTAGCCTGGTCGGGTCATCACCGCTGCGGAGTAACACATACCTGCGTGAATCGCCATAGGCATAAACTTAGAGAAGTAGCTCCGGTTGGAATGTTCTTTCTTTCTGGAATGTGTTTGGATGTGTGCAGTTCTGTTTATTAAATGCTAGAGCGCCAAAAGTTACATAGTGCTGCTTTAATTTACTGTACCAAATGCACAAAACAATATGTGGGCCAAACTAAGAACACTACGAATCAGAATTTACCAACATAAACATAACATTAGGAATAAAACAGAGATATGTGGTTCAACATTTTATTTCTCATGGATTGGATGCCTTTCAAGTAACAGGATTGCAGGCCAACCCCTTATGGTCCCTGAGTGACAGACTAAAAGTGGAGTGACTTTGGATAATGTGTTTAGACACATGATTTCCCAAAGGATTGAATGAGACAAAGATATTAGAGTGACCTGACCCCATTCCAAAACCTAACCATAGTGACCCTAATATAAATTTTAAACCCCAATTTTCATAAATCTGACCCTAACACCCCTAAACGGACAACCACAGGCATCTGTACACAGTACAAAAAGATCTTAAAAGTAAGAAAAAGACTGTTGCGGGGTCTTCAACCACACAAGAGTCTTCTCCGGGTCGCAGTAGGGCCTGGGGTGATCAGCTGTGGGATGGACTGCGCACAACCCAGGTTGGGACCCTTAGGGCTCAGAGACAGAGGTCACAAGTGTGATCACGCCTTTCCTCCCCATGACAGCAAAGGAATTATTCGATGGAAATGCCAAAAATTGGTCATACACTACCAGTGTTGGGGAAAGTTACTTTTAAAAGTAATGCATTACAATATTGCGTTACTCCATAAAAAAGTAACTAATTACGTTACTTAGTTACTTTTTATGGAAAGTAATGTGTTACGTTACTTTTTTGAAATCTGAAAAAAAGTAACTTGCGTTACTTATTTGAAAAAGTAACTCAGATATTCTCTTGTAAATTAAAAAGTAATGCATTACTTTACTAGTTACTTGAAAAACGTAATCTGATTACGTAACTCGCGTTACTTGTAATGCGTTACCCTCAATACTGTACACTACACAACTTATACTACTGCAACACTGCGAACACATAACTCAGCAAACAATTAATCAATTAAAAGAACGATCACGATGATCAGAGTGCCCTCACGCTTTTGAGATCGCAGTCAATTGGGCAACACTCAACTTTGGCAAAAGACTTACCAAACAGGCAACTAAGCATGCTGAGACCACCACTTTAGCTCCTTTAGGCAAGAGAAAGGAAAAGATAAAGCACCCAACAAGACAGACATTACAGACCTCTCCTCGCCACACTGAAAATTTGGTCGAGGATCTCCTGGGGCCTCTGAGGCCCAGAGAGACACTGTGCTGGACGAAACAACACTGATGAATGTCCTGCCACGAGAGTCTTGTCCTCCTTCCCCTCCTCCACAAGAGCCTAATACACAGGTGCTAAGTGTAATTCCAGTATTACCGTCGACCTCTTTCCAGCTGGACTTTCAGTGCCCGGACAGCCCTTCAGCTCTCCTAAATGCACACCCTCCTACACGGCCAGACAAAGATCCAGTCAGGACACCCCCATCCCCTCATGCATCCCTGATCTCACCAGTGTATTCTGATATGGAATTCTCCGTTTATTCAACTACCACTATTGAGCCTAGATCACCAAAAAGCGGGGGCGGGGGGAGGGGGTTCACTGAGACCACAGGGGTGGAGCAATTGACAGATCTGATCTCAAATGTCCCACCAACAACATCCACAGCCGCGTGTGGTAGGGAGTCTATCAATACTCCACAAGGTCAAAGGTCACCCAATAGGCAACACACTAAAACATACAGGAAGCTAAACGAATGGAGATTATCATAGGGGATTTCAATTTGAGCAGACTCTCTACATTTGATGTCCCAGATCTCCAGATTGATAGCTTCCTTTGAGCAAAATTCCAGCATGCTGGAAATCACATCCACAAATCAACAGAATATGATCTTGTCTTTTGGTCTCAATAATCACACACAACGCCTTGCCGTGTCGACAGTGAAGGAATGCCAACATGCATGCGAAAGGATGGCTGAGGTGTTGCCGGACACTGAATATTACATCCCTCTCATCAACTTCTCAGAGTCGCTGCCAGATGCTGAAAAGGCCTTACTGGAACACTTAAAGGGGTCATATGATGCGATTTCAAGTTTTCCTTTCTCTTTGGAGTGTTACAAGCTGATTGTGCATAGATAAGATCCCTGAAGTTGCAAAGACTAAAGTCTCAAAACCAAAGAGATATTCTTTATCAAAGTTAAGACTCTGCCACGCCCCCCTAATACGGCTCGTTCTAACACGCCCCCACATATTTGTAGAAAACGAAGCGTTTGAGAGAGGCGGGGCATAGAGGACCTACAATAATGTATAGTATTTGAAAAATAATGTGTTTTTTGAACATTAAAGCATGTCAACATATTCTGTTACGCCAAATACACAAAATAATGATCTTTAAAAAAGCATCATATGACCCCTTTAAATGACTATATCAAAGCACATCATCCGTTTATCCCCCTGTTGCCTTCTTAGAAATTCATAGTTGAGAGTGACAATCTGCACTGGACATCAGAGACAACGAAAGCAATGCTGGAAACATGTAAAAGGCGGACACCCAACAAAGGATGATTATAAACTCATTGTAAATCTGTCAGAAAGTCTGTCTTCACAAACTTCCCTCTAACTGAAAGGTCTTTCTTTTATTCCTTCATCTCAAACTATTACAAATCATAAACAACAACTCAAATTAGACATGCAAAATTAGCATTGTCGTATCAAATTAGAAGTATATTTTGAAGGGAAAAAGTGTAAAAAAGCAAAAAATCCCCTTTACACACAAGTCTGACTGGACCCCAGCGCTGAGTAAATTACCAAAACAAGTTCAGCAAATGATGGCAGCGGATGATTATGCATTAAAACAACTAAATTGGGGTATAAAACAAACCAAGCCCAAACCTAAAAAGGGAAGAAATCGCAGCTCTACATGAGTTGAAAAAATGAGAAAATATAATAATTAAGCCAGTGGACAAGAGGAACGCCATTGTCTTAATGGACCGTGATCAGTATATCTGGAAGGGAGAAAGACAGCTGAGTGCACAAGATCATTATGAACCACTAGAGAAACCTATATACACAGAAACACTGACTGAAGTCAAAAAAATCTTAGAAGAAATGAACCAAAAATGTATTTTAAACTCAAAGCAGAGAGATGATCTTATGGGTAGTGGCCTCCCAAGAGCTAGGAGATTTTACCTACTACCAAAAATACACAAACACTCAGAAAAATGGAGTAGGCCATTAGAGGTGCCTCCTGGTAGGCCTATAGTTTCAGATCGCAACAGTGAAACCTACAGTAGCAGTGTGTTAAATATTTTCTGAATCCAGTTTCACAAAGGCATCCGAGCTCCCTAAATATACAGTACATATGGTTTTATTCCAAAAATCAGAAATATCATAATCCCAATCAACTCATTTCTTTTCACTATTGACACAAATATTGAAACTGATGCAGGCCTCGAGGCGGTTAGAAAATGTATGTTAAAAAATCCTGCTTCAAAAAGACCGGATGAATATACAGTATTTTAAAACTTCTCAAAATTAACCTCACCAAAAATGACTTTGAGTTTCATTCAAAGTTTTATCTGCAAGTAAAAGACAGCCATGGGAAAGAAATTTGCGCCCTCCTATGCAAACATATTCATGGCTGAATGGGAAAAAACCTCTGCATTACTATAGGTTTCTCGATGATATCTGGGGGTATGGACATACTCTTCAGAAGAGTTTGCACGCCATCTAAACACTCATCAAGCATCTATTAAGATCAAGTACACCATTCACCCCACAGAGGTCAACTTTTTAGATGTCCTGTCATACAAGGGCCAGAAATTTAAGGACACCAGACAGCTGGATTTCAAAGTCTGTTTTAAAGAAACAGACACACACTCATTGTTACATCAGAAGAGTTTCCATCCTAAGCACACCTTCAGGGGAATTGTAAAATCACAACTGCTTAGGTTTCATAGAATATTCACAGAGGAGACAGGTTTCCAGGAGGCAACAAAAATTATCTTCACAGCCTTGAGAAAGCGAGGGTTCTCAAGGTGTTTTCTTCGAAAATCCTTGAAGACTTTTCTTAAACCTAAGGAATCTTCTCTTCCTACACAACAAGAAAAATCCAAAGTCATTCCTTTAGTGTCCAATTTTTCTTTGATGAGTAAACAACTCAATAGGGTGGTTAAAGGTCCCCTGAAATGCTTAGAAACACGCAGCGTTACGTCATGTGTTGACGTCATTTTAACTGAAACAGGAAGACAGGGCGGGACATATCAAGCAGCCCCGCCCCTTTTTAAAATAGCCAATAGCGTTTGTTTATATCACAGCTTGGGCTAGAGCCGTTGAGCTCCGTAAAGCCGCATTTGACAGGGTATGCCAGCCACAATCTCATCCATATTGCTATAAAATATAGCATTCTGTGTAGAATTCAAATAGCTCCGATACATTTTGTGGTCTGCGCCGACTCGCGCATGTGATCCGCTCCGTGCTATCGTGTCTCTGGACCGGAGCAGAGTGTGTGTGCGGTGCGATGGTTAGCGTGACAGCGCGAAACCAGACTTCTTTTTTTCCTCAATCGAAAGCATATTTAAACTGTTTGAATCGTTCCCTGTCCCCTATATAGTGCACTACGTGCCATTCACTGTACAGAAAATACTAATGCTGTGGACAAGTGACCGATTTTATAGTGTAGGGGGCGGGCGCTTCGGATTCTAGAGAGCATTTGATTGGACAGAAAGTTTGATGAGAAGCATAAGTATGATTTGACGTGGCGGAAGTGACGAACTGCAAGCTTTGAATGCTTATATCTTCTAAATGCGAATTTTGTCACTGTTTTGGAGCACACTGCCTTATAGATAACCTTAAGACTAACATATTGATACTAACACCCAAGAAACTTTAATTTTGATTTCATGGGGACTTTAAGGCTAATTTTGAAAAATTCTTTAACTCCCCACCATACTTAAACAACTACAAACACATCGCTGTGTACAGACAGAACACAAATTTACTGGATACATTAGTACAAAGCAGACTCAGGAAAACAGTAAAGTGTAAGTATTTTGAGCCCAGAAAATAGATCACCAATCACTTCACTAAAAAGAGTTTCACAACCTCTGACCCCCCTTAAATAAATTGTATTTATTTAAACCAGCACTATTCTTTGGAATGATTTGGTATGCTGTGACTGTCTTCCCGGCTTTATTTTTTGTTAAATAAAGTCTTATTTTGACATCTGGAACTCTGCTTCTCCACTTCATTGGCCGCACCCAAGAAAAATCCACAACAGTAGCTCCGGTTGGAATGTTCTTCCGCGGGATGTGTGCAGTTCTGTTTATTAACCGCTAGAGCGGCAAAATTTACATAGTGCTGCTTTAATTTACTGTACCAAATGCACAAAACAATATGTGGGCCAAACTAAGAACACTACGAATCAAAATTTAGCAACATAAACATAACATTAGGAATAAAACAGAGAAACAGAGATATGTGGTTCAACATTTTATTTCTCATGGATTGGATGCCTTTCAAGTAACAGGATTGCAGGCCAACCCCTTATGGTCCCTGAGTGACAGACTAAATGTGGAGTGACTTTGGATAATGTGTTTAGACACATGATTTCCCAAAGGATTGAATGAGACAAAGATATTAGAGTGTCCTGACCCCATTCCAAAACCTGAACCTAACCATAGTGACCCTAATATAAATTTTAAACCCCAATTTTTATAAATCTGACCCTAACACCCCTAAACGGACAACCCATCCTCCAGCACCCCTAAAACGGACAGCCACAGGCATCTGTACACAGTACAAAAGATCCTAAAAGTAAGGAAGTCTTACTTACGGGGTCTTCGAGAGTGTGGTTGTGCGTCTTCTCCGGGTTCCAGTAGGGCCTTAGGTGATCAGCTTTGGGATGGACTGTGCACAACCCAGGTTGGGACCCTCAGGGCCCAGTCTGGGATACATATATTCTTATACAAGAGCTTTGCTAGCACCGAACTTAACTGTGGGAAACAGGCACTTCTCACTGTACTCCTCCTCTAGCAGCACCATAACATTTTGGATGCTGTTAGATCCAAAATGATTGACTTGGTTACATGAGACCAGAGTATGGATTCCCAGAGGTCTATATTTTTTAAATATGTTCCTTGGAAAAGACTAAATGAGTTTATTGTGCTTTGGCTATAGTAGGTAGTTCCAGTGTGGACAACAACCATGCATGTCACTTCAGCAGGCTGCATCTTTCTCTGTGAAATACACAGTCACTCTTTTCATAGGTTTTGTTGGCTCTGAGACACTCGCTTAGTATTTCTCCTGCTCTTTTTTTAGCAAAAAAATCACTCATCACTAAATGAAAGCTTAAAGTGAAGGCCTGATTATTTCAGGGGCCTTGTCACAAGTCCATTGTTTTTGATTTTGAATTTTTGAATTGATCAAGCAGACTTGCTGAAACATTATATCTCTAAAGCAGCCTAACGTGTCTTCTAAGTAAAGAGTAATTGCTGAGTTTGTTCAGTTTCATACAAATTTTTGCTGTGCACTGTATATGGTTTATGAGGACATAAATGTGTATAACGACATGGGTATAACAACGTAAACTTGGTTTATGAGGACACTTCCTGTGTCCCCGTGAACTGAATGGCTTAAAAACACACTAAATAGTGTTTTTTGAAATTCAAAAAATGCCAATAGTTTTGTGTGAGGGGCAGTACATATATTTATACAGTCATCACATGTAGTATATGTTTCCATTAGCTAGCACAGGCAGACATCATTACCACGGTAACGGCTTCAGCCTTATTAAAGAGTTACAGATTATTTATGCTATGCAACACGTTATTGTCACATACATACACAGTTCAAACATTTTCAAGGAACACAATCGTGAAGCAGGTAAGTAATCATTCTTGAGATCGTAGCTAGTGAGAATTGAGGTTATTGTTAATTTTGAGTCTTTTGCTTACAGATCCTGATCCACACACACACACGGGAGACACGTTGAGACAGGATAACAAGTTTTGGCCATTCATTTACACAACAATGGCATTTTTGGGGTCTGAAAACTAGGGTTGGGTATTAAGAACCGGTTCCATTATGAAGTTATGGGCCCATGAATCTGACAAAATGTGACAATACAGTTATAGGAGAAATTGCATTATTGGCCCAATTGGTGGCACTATATCTCAGCTGCCTGAAGTCGTACACATTCTTCTTCTTCCCATATCGTCTCTTACAGTCTTTGCTGTCTTTATTGCAGATGAAGTTGGTTAGATGCATTTATCAGCATTTGTCAAATAAGCAAATGTTTCAGACATTTACATGTAGCAACAGAAAGACTTTACATTCAATACTTTATGTATTTTTTAATTCAGCTCCTGCATGTACAAGAATAGAGGTCAACAGACAAGTAATAAATACAAAAAAATATTTCTATATTTAATATTATAATAAACATATTCATACACAAAGACTTTTTAATGTTATAAAAACAGATTTGTGAGCTTTGGCAGAACTGAATAATGTGTGAATAAATAAAATGCACGCCATCGATATCATAGCACATAACGAACATAAAATATGATCAGTCATGAAATAATAATAATAATTCACAAATTCAAAAAAGAAGGCGGCATACATGTATATTTAAATTTAAATGAGACATTTAAGTAATTATAGATGTACACAGTCCTAGCACTATGACTTGAAAGTCGCTGTATTTTCCCGAGAAGTCTCTGGTGCAAAGGTAAGACGGAACTACAGATACACAGCTTTGCGGGATAGGCGGAAGTTACCTGACATTATTGTGAAAAGGGTCTATTCTGATTTAGTATCAGGGTTCATATTCAGTTCTGGAGAGACTATATTTTTTTTTTACAGGAAGAAAACTTAGCCTCATCATTGACATCAAGCATGTTAGCTGATGGTGTTTCCGGGGCTCTCAAATTTTGTCCATCATCACTATCACTCAAACTTCAAAGTTTCGAAGCCTAAAGCTTATCCTTTCATAGAAAAATAGTAATTGATGCAAGGTTACTACTGCTATTTACTGTAAAATATATTTGCTATAATAATAAAAAATAGTGTTTGAAATCAAATTGGGGAAAAAAAAAAAAGTTTGCTAACATAACTTAGCAAAAAAAACCGGGAAAGTCCTATATGTTTGTGCTAATCATTTTACGCCGGACTGGGAGGCGGGAGCACCATCTCATTTGCATTTAAAGGGACAAACACAAAAATGGCGCGTTTTAGCTCATACCCTAAAAGTGGCATTTTCAACAAAATATAAAAAATTATCTGTGGGGTATTTTAAGCTAAAACTTAACATACACACTCTGGGGACATCAGAGACTTATTTTACATCTTGTATAAAGAGACATAATAGGTCACCTTTAAGAGAGTTTTTTCTGGCATTGTCATAGTTTTTTAAAACACACGTGAAAGACTAAATGACAGCCAAATGGTTTAAATAGTACCTTTCACACATACAGTCTTTGCTGGCAAATCACCGGTACATTCACATTAAGAGATCATGTGCCAACAGGCCTTTTAAAAAATACCTGTGAATCAGTTCTGGCAATTTTCCAGTATGAGAAGTTGTAACATTGCCATTCAATTTTCGGTATGATGGGTGTGAACAAAGAACAGGATTAAGGTATGAGCACGAACGAGGTCAGCTCTGCTTCTGTAAGCATGCACTAGATGGACGTCTGATCTTTGCGGCACATCTTGTGCTCAAGACCCTGCCTTCTGTTCCGTTCATCAGCACTGTGGCTCTGCAGTTATTGCATCGCTGTATTATGTGTCTCATGTTATTAAGAGCAAAATCACATTCTGCGTCATCATTCCCCTTATGCCTGTCACTCAAAGGTGAAAAACAATCTTGTCAAACTGGAAAGATAGTGAATCGCATGATGGTTCAAAAATGGTTCAGTGTTTTCAAATGACTGTCATAAGAATTTATGAATGTGTGAATGCAGTCACACCAGTAAAAAATCTGAATGCTATTGCTTGTGTGAACAACACATTTATTTGTGTGTTTACTGGAAGAGTCATTGTGGTAATTTTACAGTGATTTACTAGGATTACTGTGTGAAAGGGGCATGAATAGAATAAACATGAACATAATTATACATTTTATAAAATTAAATAACAAAAGAAAGTTGATAGAATCCACAGCTATTCTGAACACAATCAAACTTTTTTATAAATAAAATGTTGATAAAGAGCAAAAATTATAGCGAGAGTAAATTGAAATACTGATAGTGAGATTAAATATTATGTATCACATATATTTATTGGTGTTATACATTAACAGTGTTTCTTTTATCTTTTTTTTGCATACCAATCAATCAGCACTTTTCAGTTATGTTTGGAATTATCAAGATGATGAACTGCTCAATTCAAATCATCTTTGCACCGTCGCTAGCGCTGAGCCAGAGACAGACTTGCTTGATCACTTGTCCAAAACTATCAGCAATTCCATTTCAATATCAATTTCTGTGACTCATTTCCACTAGCCGGTTGTCCTTCTGCCTTCTCCTACACTATTTGTTGTTTTTTCCCCCTGCACTCTTCTCCTTCTTCACTGTAGTCTTCACCAGTCTTATCTCTGCTTTTGGTTTCATTAAGTTGATGAATTTACTTTTCACACATTTCGCTTATTACATCCTGTTCATCACAATCAAGTCAAGTATTTGTTTAAACTCATTACATCAATCGTTTAAAGTATTTCAGGTACTTTCCAATCACATAGCATTCAAGCATCTTTATTTTGCATTAACTTATCCCTTTTAGAACCTGAAGCTAAAATAGGAAATTTTAACTTTTTATTTATTTATTGACTGTAAAAATTCTAACAGAATGTGCTATCTTCAAGTGCAATGTGTCTTTTTTTTCTTTCAGAAAACAAATGAATTAAATTAAATGATTGAAAAATTCAATAAATTACAGTTACTGACCATTAATGTATGTGGCAAGTTTGTAAATAGGATTAAACAGACAAAATCAAAAAAAGGAATACATTTTCAGATTTTTAATTAGAAAAAAGATAAATCATAATTGAAAGAATCTAACAGTTCAACCTTGAAAATTTAACTATGCTACTATATACACAAGTCTTTTTGTGACATTGGTTGCATAGTTTTCATTCAGGAATTTTTTTTTCATACACATGCAAGCACACATTACACACATGCACAAACCAAATGCGAAAGAATCTCGCTCAGCCTCCTCCCAAATCTCATCAAAAGTCACCCCAATCGCTTCTTGTGCTGTGTACTTCTTTACCATGTTTTTGTACGTTTCTTTTATTTTTATTTTATACAACCCAAAACTCCCTAACCTGCCATGCTCTGTATCTCTCCGTTCAACATTTTGTCTTGACGTTTCTAGTATGCCTAGTTAGACCTTGATGAGCTGGTTCAGGTGTGTTTAATTGGGGTTGGAGCTAAACCAAAGCCACTAGAAGGCAAGCCTGCAACCTTTAGTCAAAAAGCTTTAGCGCTTCTGCTTTGGCAGTACGTGGGAAAGGAGACCAGAAGCCGTTTTTTTTATTTTTATGGATGTCAATGGAGGAGAGGCTTCACTACACTGTATAAACAGCTTTTTAGAGGAAACAGCTTATCATTTAATGAATCGACAGCCTATCGGCTAATCTTCAACAAAACTTTTGGATTGAACTCTTTTTAGAGTTTACACCGAAAAAAATGCCGTTTTATAAGAGAAGTCACTGACTTTTAGCGACAGGTGGGATTCAGCTTACGGCAATTCTCATTCATTCCTATGGTATCCATAAACAGCGATTGAGTTGACTGAAATTCAGTGACGTCAAGGCTGTAATGTGATTGGTTATTTAGGCACACGTGATCCAAGTTGACCGTTACACTTTCTCCAATAGTAAGTAATACAGACCCTCGTATCTCCCTATAGTAAGACAATCTCTGGCTAAACTCTGTTGGACAGCGGCTCTCTCTCTCTCTCTCTCTCTCTCTCTCTCTCTCAAAATGCTCTTTTATAAAATGATAAATGTCACATTTCAGTCTTTAAACAATTTTTAGGAAAAGGGATGAGTCAAAGGTATCAATTATTATATTCATTTAAACAATATTATCAATCAATTATAATAACAAATATTTCTTTATGTCTTAATTGTTTAGATTTTTATAATGCATTAGATTCTTGATCCACCGGTTCACATTTACAACAGCGTAAAAATATGGGTCGATTTTCACTTTTGGTCTGAAAAAACAGCACAAAAACAGCAGAAGGGCTTAGTGAAAATGCTAATTCATTCTCTGGCAGCAGGTGGCGCTTTCGGAATGGCAGAAATACAGAGGTTTTCCCGGTAACCTCAGTACACTAAGCAGCGCAGCACCTGACTTTGAAACATGCAGCGCTCGTATTTATTCAATGAAATCAAACCCTGTCATAAAACGGTTGAACTGAATGAATAAAGGCTCAGTTATCACATTAAGTTTGGTTAGCAGTTTATATTTTACATTTTTCAGTTTAACTAATACCCTGTGTACACTGGATGTGAGTGGCGTGATGCAACAGCAAAATCCTCGACAGTAAACTTATGCCGAGCTTTATTTCTGACTTACTTACACCAAAGTGCCTGAGATACTTCTGACACAAAGAACAAATGGATTTTCAATGGTCACTAATTTGCGTCCAGGTGCAATGCAACAACGGTTGCATCCGGTGTAGAAATGGTTTTGCACACTATACGCAGCATATTAAGTAATATAGCAATGATGTTCACACTGGTTGATGGGTGGGCGGTGCGAGTGAAATTAGATAAACGTAGGGTGGGCACATGTCCTAAATGGTTGAAAATTCCTGTTCTACATGAAAATGGTAAAATAAGCTCAATCACTGACTACTGATGGGGGAGCCATTTTTTCTTAAAGGGATAGTTCACCCAAAAATTAAAATTTTATGTTTATCTGCTTACCCCCAGGGCATCCAAGATGTAGGTGACTTTGTTTCTTCAGTAGAACACAAACGAAGATTTTTAACTCAAACCGTTGCAGTCTGCCAGTCATATAATGAAAGTAAATGGGAATCACGGCTTTGAAAGTAAAAAAAACATACACAAACAAAACCAAATTAAACCCAACATTTTCTTTGTGTGTGTGTGTATATGTGTGTGTGTAATATATATATATATATATATTTATATACACCTTGCTACGTGTACTGCGTTAGGCTAACCGAGACTTGTCATTTGCACTTATATATTGTTGCTCTTTTGTTAGTTTTGACTGCTTTTATTGTCCTCATTTGTAAGTCGCTTTGGATAAAAGCGTCTGCTAAATGCATAAATGTAAATGTAAAATGTAAATGTCACTCATTGTTTACACAGTGCACAAACATTGTAGGTACGACGGCTAATCAAAATGGTACTTACTTGCGCTTATCCGGATTGTT
>NW_015646395.1:18860-26709 GCF_001515625.1 Sinocyclocheilus rhinocerous | reverse complement strand
CATTTGAGAGATAGGTGGTGGTAATGCACTTATAAGTCTGCGATCTGCCGTAAAGCAAGAAGAAGGAAGCGCAGGACAGTTCGGACATTGCAGTAAATCAAAGGTAAAAAACGATATAAATACTGTTCAGTTTCTTGCACAGACTGATCGTTTCGTGTCTTTACACATCAATGTATCGTCACGAGCCGCAGGGTTTAATTTGGTTTTGTTTGTGTATGTTTTTTTGACTCTCAAAGCCGTGATTCCCATTCACTTCCATTATATGACTGACAGACTGCAACGGTTCGAGTTAAAAATCTTCATTTGTGTTCTACTGAAGAAACAAAGTCACCTACATCTTGGATGCCCTGGGGGTAAGCAGATAAACATCAAATTTAGATTTTTGGGTGAACTATCCCTTTAGGTGCATAGCAAAAACACATTGGAAATGCCAGGAATGTTTTACTCATTTCTTGAGCAGTTGAGCAGGAACTGTTTCAAGAATGTCACAAAGGTGTGTGACCGTTCAAGTCTCTGTGTTTAAATCCGTGTGCTCAATTATAGGTCTTTGGCCTTCATTATGTTTATTTTTGATTATGTTGTGTTGTAAAGAAAATACAGTCAAAAAAGCTATTCAGTAAATATCCTCAATCTTTCTTGTAGTTCCCTCTGTCCCATTTACATTGATAGGGCCATTAGGGGAGGGTCTTTGTCTCTGATAAGTGTGAGAAACATCAATATTCATGGCCACTGTCACTCCCTCGCATACGGTCTGAGACACAAAAAGTGTCTCACAAAAATTAACCCTGTCGCGCGTGATTTTAAAATATTTTTTAGGTGACCGTTATTTTAGAATGTGTCGCTTTACTGTTTCAATGGGGACGGGTCATGTTTGTCACGTGAAACACCCACGGCCGCAATAGCGCTGTATGACACATGCATCGCTTTTATTTCCTTTTTCCTTTTTTATTCAAAATATTCACAAATGTGTTCACTATATTATGAAATATCTGATATTCCAATTCTCAAATAAGTGTTACTAAATGTATTTGGTAGTTTAAACTCCTTTATAATGACCATGTTAGTTGATCTATAGCTGGTGATGGGCGCCGCCATGTTAGTTTGTGCTGAATCCGAGCTGTGGGATTTACAACACGTAAATTAATCCTCTCCTCCCGAAAGACATTAAAGTAAGTCTCCAGTGAACTGTGAGAAGAGTAGACTAAACTCCATAGTTACCTACACAATCTGTATATGATATCAATAAAACATGTCGTCAAATTATAATCGAATGGATTATTATTGCTGCTTCCATAGACATCGGTGTGTATTTTACAAACTATAAATGTATTGTTTTGCTAGTACTTGTGTGTATTTAGATGTCTGAAACCTAAAATAAGCATTATATGGATGAAAACACTGAATAATTGTGATATGACAAGTGCTCAGTGTCAGGAAAAGTGCGAAAGCAGATTTGAATTCAGCAGTTGATCACGTGACACACTGAATGTTCTAATCACACCGGTGTGATCGTACGCTTCAGAGACCAGCCAAGACTGATCACACCGGTGTGATCATACGCGCCAAAGGGTTAAATTAATATATTGTTTTATGTGAATTAATAGGCAGGATGATTTTCACATCATGTTGTAGTGAAAACTCTAGGCTACAAGATCCAGTCGCCGCCAGCAATAATTAAAAAAAAATAATTTTAAGTTGCCAGTCACTGCCATCATTTCTGATCATTATTAAGTTTCAGAATAATTTGTTGTATGAATATCAGGACATACCAAATATCAAACTAAAGAGTCTCTGCTTTAAAAAGCTGAGAAAATATAATTTTTGTCAAACACTTTTGACAAATGCTTTTATTGCTAGTTTCTGCTTTTTGTCTGCACTGTCTCATAAATTACAGAACATTTTATCAGTGGTGGGGAAAGAATCAAAAGCAAGGTAAAAAGCAGTATGTGTAAATTTTTTTAAGTAAACCTATGACCACAACTGTAATTTTCTCTTTCCCTGAACTTATGAGTTGAAATAGTTTCCTGGTTCTGTGTTTGAGTGACAGTTGTAAAACAGATTCATCAACAAGTCAGTCGAGCAGGTTCCTCATTCCCGGAGAGCCACATTCCTGTTGAGTTTAGTTTCTTTCTCCAAATACAAGAAATCCAATTTTGTGCTAATAAAATAATTCTATGAACAAATTCATTACTAGCATGTCTTACCACAAACACCTTTTCTACACTTTATGGAACATAATTTCTACTAATTCCTCTGAACAAAGAATTATTTATATAAATGTATTAGTAATGTTTTATTTAAAAAAAAAATTAATTAGTACTCCCATAACATTAGCATTTTATGTATTATCTGCATTTTAATGTCATGTAAAAAATTTTTATATATATTTAAATTTTTTGTATATTTATGAAGCTTAGATTAAGTTTAATTCAAATGGATTGTTAACATTTCAAATTGTTAAATGTATATATACTGTGTTTGAAATTATGCAAGTTAGTATTCAGTAAAATAAAAATTCACATTTTAGTTTTTCAAAGAAAGTGTTTGTTTTATTTCTCATATCTTTTTTTAGGTAACTGGTATCAATCTCAGACAGGTTTGTTCAATAGTTTGCCAGGTCTTCTTTGGTAAATGGAAAATCTGCTTAAAGAGGTTGTTCCACATTATTAAGCAAGTCACATTTCTCATGCAATATGGGGAGGAAGAAATATATTTCTGAAGATGAAACAGTGCAATGCCTTGCAAAAGGCCTGAAAACAACTAATATTTTATGAAAACTGAATAGAGATTATTGAACTGTCAAAAGATTTCTGAGTGACTGTGAGAACCCAGTCAGAAAAGGCTTATTAAAGGTCCCATATTGTCAAAACTGAAATGATTATGAAATGATTTTATGATAACTAAGGTCTATGTGCTATGTAACTACCATATAAGTTTTAAAACAGTCAATCCACAATCAAATGCACACAGCCTGCCTAAAGTAGCTGTGATTTTTCACGAACCGTTGTGACTTCCGTAAAAAGTTGACCTCAGAACTACTCAGTCACCACCTTCAGTCACCACCCCGAGCACCGCCCACAGCAACAACAACACGGAAACATGTCGAGAAAATGCTGTTCAGTCTGGATGTCAGGAAACTACATCATTGCACAGTAGGGCTGTGACGGTCGCCGTGACAACTGCGTCAACCTGCGTCACTCTATAACAAGCATAATACACATTTTTGTATACAAGTGTAATAATAGTAACAGTTGCAAATTGTTTTATTTAGACTATAAGTCTATGCTAATTTACAAATTGCCTCAAACGCCATACATGGCGTTTGATCCTTTAGATTGGCAGGTTTGAGTGCAGGAATATACAGTTCAGAGTACAGAAACCAAATACTACATCGCCAATCTGGAATCATTTCCATTCAAGTCACTCATCCGCATTTGTACAAGTACCTTCAATGTCACGTGATCGCATACGCTCGGCTGGTCAGGTTTGTATGTACTGCATTTGGTGTTTGAAAAAAAAAAAAAACATGAATTACCATTCTGAAACATCCTGTTGTAAGCGCGTTTGAGGAGGTGTGTTTTGCTTCCTCCAGCTAGCGCTGTGACGTTGTCTGACCCTAGTTACCTGTGGTTGGCCTGGCCATGCATCTCTCAGAAAACAACAGGCCAATCAGAAGAGAGGCTCATGAATATTAATTAGAGAGGCCAAAATCGACCTGTTCTTTGCAGAGCTCCTGAGAGAGGAGCTGTAAAAATATATTGAGATGGTTTTTGGTACTTATACCGCAAATATATATTCTTAAGGACATCAAGACTTAAAATAAAACTCCAGAAAGGAGTCAAATATGTGACCTTTAAGTAAAGTTCCCCTTCTAGGGAAGTCAATGCTGCGCCCCCTAGGGGGCACAATGGGGAATGCAGCCTGCATGAACGGTGTCTGAAGCACGCCAATCTATTGGCCCACATGGCCCATGACGTTATAGGCAGGGTGCCCGGAAGTAAAAAAGGGCACCTGCTGAATATGTCATCCACTTTTTGCTGTCTTCAGGAGCCGTCTGTTGGAAGTGCGTGTGAGAGACCATGGCAGGTGAGCGGTGTGGAAAACGTGTGCGCCTCCGTTTCAGAGGTTTCTGGCACTTGAGGACATGCATGATCTATCTGTACCATAAGCGCCTCCTGCTGTCAGAGAGTGAATCTGCATCTCATTCAGAGCTTCTGCTGGTTGTTTAGTTCAGGCATGTAGTATAATTTCACATTATTAAATCAAATTACGTATGTATATGAAATTATATAGGACACTTGACACAGTACTGGAGTCTTTTTATTTACTGTTTTGTAGACTGACAACATCCCACCATACTGTCAGCTGAATGCAACAGTCCCCATCCTGAAGCTGTTTCTGGACAGAGAATCTGACCTCTATCCCTATCTCCGTCTGACAAGACAATCCATAGTCAACCTCATAGCTGCACTGCCTTATGAGGTTGACCATGGATGGTAGGGGTGTGAATCGGCACTGGTTTCACGATTCAATTCGATTACGATTATCATGTCAACGATTCGATTCAATTCGATATCACAATGCATCACGATTATATCAAATTTATTTTGTGCGTTTTTAGTAAATCATATAAGCAGGGTACTTTTTAAAATAATTAATTAATTAATGTTAAGAATTAAAAGTATATATAGCTTCAAAACATACAAGCAAATATAAAGTAAAAAAAAGGGGGAAAAGGCAATTACAAGTGATAAACAAAAAGCACTTTCAGTATCTGGGAGTGCTTTAAGTACCGAAAGTTTACAGATAATCATAGTTATGGGTTTTTCTTTTTTCTCAGCATTATTGCCATTTGATTATTACTGATGAGATCATAGACACTGGCAGCTTTAATAGACTGCATTCACACTAATGCACAGATCTATTTCCACATATCAGATGTTTTGTCCTGTTCTGAAAACATAACTGACTGTGTTTACACCAATTTGTAAACGTGAACGCACGTGAAATTCTGTCAGTACGTGAGTTTCGTGGATCTAATACGTACTGCATTCCAAATGGCAGAAATGAAAGCATATCTAAAGTAAAAGACTAAAATAACAGCGAGTGGAAGCACTGTCAAGCAATGCGCACGTGTCTCACAACGCATATCCTGTGCAATGAAGCCTGCTGCGTTTGTCTCTAGCGCACACACATGCCATATGCGGGGAAAAGCCAAGCTCCGATTTAAAAATAGAGAGTGCATTTTTAATACTCACGTGACAAACACGTATGCGAATGACATCATATGATAATTGATTATGGTCTATTACTGCATCGATGCAGAATCGTCCACGTCCGCATCGCGATGCAACGATTAATTTCGACACCCCTAATGGATGGTCAAAAGATATCGAGGTTGTGATGTTTCTTTACTGGCTGGCCCATGCTGCATCCTATCAGGTTGTTGCCTCAGCCTTTGCTATCCCTAAGTCAACAGTGCACATAGTTGTGCACAAGGTCAGCAGGGCTGTCCTTGGCCTGCTAAAAAATATTGTGCAACTCCCTCAGGGTGAAGAGGTGGAGGAGATTGGTGCAGGATTTGCCAGGCTGGCAGGCTCTCCTGCTTTTCACATGGCAGTCGGAGCTATTGACGGCTGCCACATCTGCATAAAGCCCCCAGCCGTCAATGCATCCTGTTATTTTAACAGAAAATTATTCCATTCAGTGCTGCTCCAGGCTGTGTGATCACAGCGGAAAGTTCTTGGACATCTGCGTTGGCTTTCCTGGATCCGTCCATGATGCAAGGGCCCTCAAGAACAGTGCCATTTACAGCAGGCAGTTGCATCCACCTGAGGACCGGTGCATCTTGGGAGATGGAGGGTACCCCTGCCTGACATCACCTATTACCATCATGACACCCTACCATGAACCTGTTGCCTCTCCAGTTGAGGCCCGCTACAACTGAAGACCCGCTGGACATCCATCTTTTTTAAAGCCCTTGAGGTGAGCCCAGAATTCTACATTCATTATGACTATGTTTAGAATCATGTTTTTCAACTCTCCCTTGTTAAAAAGTTTTATAAAAGTTCTGTTCTATCATAAATTCCTAAATACATTACAAATCACATCCCCAGTTAAATAAACAAACAAATTAATTAATGGTAATAGTAATAATAAAGACTTTTGTACTGGCATTATTAAAAATATTTTAATCAGCATACAATTTGTCATGGACTTTCATGCTATCATAATAACACTGGTTAACATCTGTTTATAGCTCTAAAATTTACAAAACTGTAGCTGAGGAGAAACAAACTCTAATTAATTAATTTAATTAATTAAATGACTAAATAAATTACTTCTTATTTAGAGTAATAAGAATTATAAAACTTCTTATTACTGTAAAACACAAATAATCATTACCTCCTCCTGTCCTTGCTGCTTCTCCTAGAACCATTACTAAACACCTTGAATTCAGATGTTTATTATTATCATATAAGGAAACATTTACAGTAGAAATAAAGAATGGTCATATTAGTGTTCCTGGAACAATTTAAGCCTGAAAGTATTAATATCAAAAATCACACCAGAGATTGTGTTATTGTACATTTAGTTTTAGTTTTGCATTTATCTATTTATTTATTTGTTATTATTGTTATTATTAGTCTTTTTATTCATTACAATTATTTTTTTTATTAATGATTGGGTAAGGACGGCCATTAAAGTTAGGAATCTCTCTTCCCTAGCTGCAGCCTCTCTTCTCATCTCTTCATCTCTAAGCTCCATTCTTGCCCTAAACTCTTCTTCTCTCCTTCTGGCTTCTTCCTCTCTCTCTTTTCTTTCTTCCTCTTTTCTTCTCTCTCTCTCTCCAAACTCTATTTATTTTCTTTCCTCTCTCAGTTGTGCTTGTTCTTCTCTCTTTGCATCCCTTTCCTCCAGCTCTCTCAAATACAGCAGAAGCTCACTTTCTCCTGACCCTCTCTTTCTTTTCCTGCTGGCATCATCAGAAGGGCCAGCAACAGAGAGAGACGAACCAACAGCACCATCTTGGTTGCCAGATTGTATGAACAAAGGTGGGGTGATGGATGGCTTAGAACCTAATGCAGCATCCATCACCCCATACCACTTCCGAGATGCTGCTGTCAGTTCGCCTCCCACTGTGCTGACCCCTGACTGTTGACACTTCAGATCCTATCAAATTTTGTGAAAAACACTCACAATTAGTTAAATATTATTTAACTGGCTATTTATATTTATGGAAAAATAAAAGACAGCATGCAACATCACATTTACTTACTTTATATTTTTGCTTTATGCTTTCCCTTTTTTTTTTCACCCATGCTGCTGAAACTTTTCCATCCAGATTTTTTTCATGGATGAAGGCTCTTAGGTACCCAAAAGAGAACACAGTAAATAATTTCAGTTATTCACAACAATATCAGAAAATCCTATATAAAAGCAAACTAATCCATTGAACCACAGTAAACACAGAAAAGATTTTAATAAGTTAAAGCTAATAAACAAGCAACACAAACAATAGTAATAACAAACAGTAAAGTGTGTCTATTAATAGCAAAGATGAATCTGTAATCTTAACACTTATGTTTTGTCATGCATTTAAATATTTAACGTTTAACTGCAAACAATATAGATCTGGAGTGGTCTTAGGTAGATGTGTATGATTTAATCTACCCTGTAAACCAAAAAAAACAAAAAAAGAGATCCCATTATGCTTTTTAATGTAAATGCTTATAATGTTATTGAAATACATATTTTATTAAATGAGCTTGATTAAATTTGATTCATTTTTATTTTGATTTAACCAGCTTAAAGAACTGCTTTTAAAACTGCACAAAAATGAAAATTA
>NW_015646395.1:8719-18844 GCF_001515625.1 Sinocyclocheilus rhinocerous | reverse complement strand
TATATTAAAAATTGTCTTTGATTTTTCAAGCTGTTTAATGCCACTCCGCGGGTGTTGCATTGCTTCAGTCCAAAAGACCTGAAATAAAAAGCGACCTTCCATAAAAAAAAGTGTCTCACACGGCTCCGGGGGATGAACAAAGGCCTTCTGTAGCGAATCGATGCGTTTTTGTAAGAAAAATATCCATATTCAAAATGTAATAATCACTTGAATCTAGCTTGCGCTCACTGTTGTAAACAGAAGCAGCTCCGGGGGAATGCACTTTAGCTTTTCATCTTCAGAAAGATCTTTCTTCCTCCCATGTTGCATGAAAAATGTGGCTTGCTTAATAATGTGGAACAACCTCTTTAAGCAGATTTTCCATTTACCAAAGAAGACCTGGCAAACTATTTAACAAGTTCGGCAATTGAACTGAATTGAACTGGTATTGAGATTTATACCAGTTATCTAGAAAGATATGAGAAATGAAACAAACAAACACTTTCTTTGAAAAACTAAAATCTGAGTTTTTATTTTACTAAAGTCAAGTCACCTTTATTTTTATAACGCTTTTAACAATACAGATTGTGTCAAAGCAACTGTACAGCATTAATTAGGAAAATAGTGTGTCATTAATGCAAAATGACAATAGTAAACACTCAATTTTCAGTTAAAGGCAGTTCATCATTGAATTCAGTGAAAAAAAACCTTGGGAGAAACCAGGCTCAGTCGGGGGGCTAGTTCTCCTCTGGCCAGACAAACTAGCAGTTCGATTCCAGGCTGCAGCAAAGTCGCATTGTGCAGAGGACTCATCTGGTTCCTGTGATCTTTTTTACTAAAATCCCACTGATATATGTTCCAAAGAAGAATGAAAGTCTTACAGGTGTGGAACAACATAAGGGTAATTAATGACAGAATTTTCATTTTTGTGTGAACTAACCCTTTAAGGGCTGTTTACACCTGGTCACTTCATGTGTTTTTACTGATTGGATAGCTATCTGATTTGTTAAAACATTTCCATTTACACTTGGCCACATAAATATGTCTCCGGCAAACGGATATGAATCCAATCTTCAATTCCTGCTCTATATGCAAATGTAATGAAGTTAAAGTCAATGAAAGAAACAGAAAATAGTTGCATTTAATTTATGATTTATCAGTTCATTTCAAGATCAAAAGAGAGAGAGCGGCATCAGCACTGGTAAGATCATTTAGTCTTAATGCTTTTTATGAAAATGACTCTGTTGAGGGTCTGTTGCAGACAGAAAGTACGTTGCGTACTTTCAGTTTCATTTGCAGCAGTTTGCGCATTGGTTTGATACTCAGCTGTTCATCTTTGGCAATGTGTGTTGCATTAGCGCTACCATATCTGGCTATAACATGTCATATAGCCTATAACACGCTCTCACACATTTACTTTTTATCATTTTGGGAGGCATAACATTTACATATGTGGTTTCAACAACCAGATGTATTTAGACTTCTGTTTGGAATGTGTCTCAGACCACCTCCTAAAGTGGTTTTGAGTCATCGGATTGATATCAGTCTTAACTGAACATGTGGTGTTCAGGTCATTTTTGCCCAGAGATGATTTTCTTTTTCCCGAAAATACTAGTTAATATTATCGCATTGGACTGAAATTTAGTGACTTTGTTCACAAAGGGTATAACCACTTCTCAAAATTTTTTTTGATAATTTTCTTACTTTTTGGGGGGAGATTTTTCACCTTGTTACACTTGTCGTGTTCCTGGGCAAAAATGACCCGGCCTCAAAAAATTGCTTATAAATCACTCATTATGCTATATTATCACCAAAGATTGGATTCAATCTTTTTGTCTCATTTATCTGAGAGTAGGCACCTCATTTTTTGAGTGAAAAAGGCATTATTTATGATTAATTTTCACAATATTAAATAATTGTGTGTGCTGTTTTATGTCAACTTAACTGATGTTTCTGAGAAATCGGAAAGTCTTGAGATATGGCTCATGGATTTACCGGTGCTCAAACTCTTTACTCTGTTTGCCTGTCTGTTCTCTCAGTGTGGACTTGTCTTTGCTCCAGCGCTGGTGTAAGTTATTAGAGAAGCACAGATGTCCTGAAGCTCCTGAGGCCCTCAGAGCCTCATTATGCTATATTATCACCAAATATTGGATTCAATCTTTTTGTCAACTTCTTTTCTTTCATTTAGGACTGGTTTTGTATTTATATTTGCATCTATTTAATCGTAGGCCTCATTTATCTGAGAGTAGGCACCTGATTTTTTGAGTGAAAAAAGCATTATTTATGAATAATTTTCACAATATTAAATAAAAACTGATGAAAATTTGCACTGTTTATAACACTAGTGTGCTTTAATGTTTAATCAGGGAGTTTGTTTTGAAAGGCTTTTATTTTGTACAAAATGGCACAAAGTCACACTTGTGGTGTTCCTGGTCAAAAATGACCCGGCCTAAAAAAAAAAGACAAAAGTTTACTAATAAATGCTTTAGCATAAAGACAGAGCATATAAATCCCTCACAGCACCTTGCTTGTCATTCAGTCTGTGTCAGCACAATGGCGAAGAAGCTGTCTTTACCAGAGGTTCTTGATCATATTACTGATCAAGAAAATAGCGAGAAAGAGACAACTGAAGATGAATCTTACAGTGAAGGTGTGTTGCAAGATATATCAGAAGAGGAAGACATCACTGAACAAGCTGCAAACCTGGCAACAACTGAAGAGGATGGAAAGTTGTCCTGGTCTTCATGCCCACCTGAGAAGAAAGGCAGGTTATCTGCAGAAAATGTACTGAGGAAGACACCAGGGTTGACATAATATGCCACATCTCGCACTGAAGACATAAAATCATGCTTCAACAGTGGAAACAGTGGCCGGTTGCTTAGACTATTCTAGTCTTAAAACGTAGTCATTACATTTTTTCCTTCAATACTGGTCCTAACTTTTTAAAGTCAGTTACATAATAAGGTAGATCAGTCTAATTTAAATCAGAAGAGTAAGACTAATTGTCCCTTGGTTAACTCCTAGTTAGTCAAACTAGTTCTTAAGACAGAGTTTATGCAACTGGCCCCAGAAATAGCACAACGCAAGCTAGTAAGTGTGCAATCCAAACCAACTAAAATTAATACAAGCACTACAAAAATGTCAAAATCGCTGTAGCATTTTTATTGCATGTAATATAATTCGGCCATCACATGCATAATTGTTTTTTTCCAGCATTCCTTTCATACTTTAAGTATGAACTTACTTTTTTGATGCATAACATAACGTGATTAGCAAAAGGCAGGTATGTAGCTGTGTGCAGCCTTTCAAAACAAAGAATGTTGTATGTTCAGCCAAATTTTCTCCACCTATAAAACAGCACACACACATACACCACATCATACTTGTGTACATGGTGAAGTGACAATCAAGTGAGTTGAGTTAGACACATACCTGGATCAGGATGAAGGTTTTAGTTGTCCACATCTGGGTTCTCTTACTGCTTCTGTACCAAGGAAACAGGAACCTGGCTTCAGGTAAGACAGACGACACTCCTCCGGTAACCTGTGTGTATACATCTTCTGTGATATATTACAGGGGAAAAAAGCTCACAGAAGAAAGAAAGAAGTGCTGCATTATTTTTTATTTACAACCAAAGTGGTAACACTTTACATTAAGGTTCCATTTCTAAAAAAAATTGTTAATTAAGGTGTTCATTAATGACTAATAACTCATTTACAAATGCATTACAAATAGTTGATAAACAGTTATAAATGCATAAATAAAAAGGGTGACTTTAATACAATACCTACGAAATAGTGAGCCATTTTGAACTCATGTTATAAATGCTTAATAAATATATTTATTGATACTTATTTCACTCAAAACCAGATTATCAATTTCATGATGAAGCAAAAAATGTACTATTATATTCAGACTGAAGGGTGTTGTATTTGTGGTTTTCTCGTTAATATCTCATGACTTATGTCACTGTTTTTTACTATGTTGCTTACCAGAAGTTACTCTGTGTCTTACCCATGATACTCTGCAAAAAGGAAATAATGCCTATCCACAGCAATGCATAAAAACTGATTTCTTGTTTATCAAGATAAAATAATCAAATTTTGTTTCTCAAAAACAAAGCACAATTTTAAATTGCTAAGATATTAATAATGAAAAATTTCATTTCAATAATAGTTATCTGTGAACCTTTAATGAAGGGTAAACCAATTATTCATGCGTTATAAACATTAATAACCTGTGAAAGTGAACTTGATGTAAAGTGAACACCTGTGAACCATTTATTGAGTTATAAACCTTAAGGGGGTCCTATTATGCTTTTTCACTTTTTCAACTTTAGTTAGTCTGTAATGTTGCTGTTTGAGCATAAAAAATTTGAAGTCCACTTCAAAAGGAGATATTTTATTTAACAGAAATCACTTTTCAAAAACTACAATGAACGACTACAATGCATATTTTCCGGGATTTGGGATATCACAAATATCGACGAATGGGCCGAGACCTGGTTGAGCTGCACTAGAGAAGGCAACAAGTGTTATCACTATGTCGGAGACACGCTAGCTTTCCTAAGGCAGACGAACTTAGAGTGGTTACAATCATCCAGGTTTAAATCGCGCTCAAATTGATTTGATTTTGACGCAATATTTTACACTGAAGATTGCAGGTGGCTATGGTAAAGGGCTTGACATTTCCCAACCAGGCGCCGAGTGCTGCCAATCACAACACACACTGGCCCAGCTAACCAATCACAGCACACACTGGCCCAGCTAACCAATCACAGAACATTTCGTATTTCAGAAGGCGGGCCTTCATTTGATACAGGAACTATTCGAGCCGTTCATGCCAGACTGGGGAGAGAGGTGTTGTAATAATGTAAAATATGTGAAAAATAACGTGTTTTTCGAACAACCTAGTATGAGAGCCTGTTCTAGTACACCCCCAAAACAAAATCAAGACTTTGTAAAAGAGCATAATAGGACCCCTTTAAGAACCTGTGAAACAGCACCTCGATGTAAGTGAAACTCTATGAACCATTTATTCATGAGTTATTAATAACCTGTGAAAGCGCACCTCGATGTAAAGTGGACACATGTGAATCATATATTCATTATTAATGCTCACACAGAACAGTGTATTTTGTATTTTTCTTGTGACATTTTATTGTTGATGCGCTACATCAGTAAACAACTTTAAACTTGAAAAAAAAAAGGAATTTTTTTTTTACAGCACATTTGAAAATAATTGAGAATGGCTTCTCATGAAAAGTGGCTTGTGCAAGTAAACTCACATTAAACAAATCAGAGAAACAATCAAGTATTTCACCAAATGATAACTAAGCATCACATTTATAAGCCAAAAATAACTGATAAACACAAGCTGAATAAAGGCACCTAAATATTTATTTAATCTATTTTAAGTTATGCAATAATCAGTTAATCAATGACTGAATGTACCGTTATAGAACATTAACGTATTGAAAAACAGTTTGCAATGTCACCTCAGTTAGCTTACCTGTAAAATCGGTAAACACAATGTGAGATTAAAATTTTACTTCAGAACACGTTGGGACAGTCCAGACAGTGTGACGACTTCTTATGAATTGTGGATTATAGGATGTTCACCAGCGCCAACTCTTGTCACACACCAGAACACACGCTTTAGTGATGTGAACCTGAAAGGGTAAATAAAGTATAGCCTACTACTAATAAAAAATATACACTAATATATATTGTACATATTTGTAACTGCTGGTTTTAAAGAGCGGTGAGGAAGCAGGATTTAGATGCAGCAGTACAACTTTTTATTAAGAAGATAACTGTAGTCAGGAAAAACGTAGAACAACAAACCATACCCGGCTGAAAAAACAGCCTAGGCTGGTTTTAGCTGGTCTCCCAGCTTGACCAGCTAAGGGTCAAACCCCCTCTAAAACCAGGCTGGGAGGCCAGCTAAAACCAGTCTAAGCTTTGTTTTGCTTGTTTGTTTCAGCAGGGTGATGAAATCAGACAACATAAGACTAAATCTTAGGGCTATGAATAAACAAGACAAAACTAAATGAGACACAGGTTGAACCAAATCGCAAATGCTCTTGGAGATAAAGACACTATTTAATATACAAATGTGTATAATTACAACAGCATTACTGTAATCATTATATTATAATTTAGGTTATTTGAAGCTATGTTTAGTCATGAGACCAATTGGAAATTCCATTTCTTTCTTTTAGTTTCACTCTGATCCATCACAGAGTTGTGTCTTCAAGATACAATAAATGCTGAAATTTCAACTTGCATTTCCATAACGGATGAAGTTTAAATTGCTGTTGAACTTCGCAGATCGTACATGAAGGGAGGACAGTGCATAGAAACAAACAAGGACTTAGAAACCAAAGGAAACAAAACAAGGAACTGAACACAATACACAGAATGCAAAAAGGAAAGAATCTCTAAGCAGACGAACACAAAACTAGACGTGACAATTTTGATAGATTGCATAGGCCTGTTACATACTGTATATTATTACAATTAGAATATCAGTGTTAGACACCTGTGAAAGTTCACATAAATTATATATTGTTATATAATTTCAGATGTGCAAATTTGTATCTTGTTGCCTTGTTTGTATATATACTGTTACATTTTCAAAATAAAAACGGTTAACGTCACCAAAGCCTGTGTCTGTAGTTGCCTGTGTGTCACCAAAGCCTGTAGTTGGCACTAGTGAGCATCTGATAATCCACTTTTCATGAGAAAAAAGTCATGTTGTCAAGAGGTGACATTGCATACTAGATTTTTCAAATGTTTATATGTGTAATCGCTGTGTTTGGTATTAGTTACCATACAAATAATTGCACCAATGCTCCCGCAGGTGGATAGCCAAACGCTCATGCTAGAGTGGCCTTTATTATGATATCAAAAATAATTATTGATTGCATATTACTAATGATCTGTAATTGTACATTCAGTCATTGATTGCTGATTATTACAAAACTGTTATAATAAATATTTAGGTGCTTTTATTCAGCTTGTATTTATCAAATGGTTTTGGCTTATAGATGTGATAGTTATCATTTGGTGGAATACTTAATTGTTTCTCTGAATTGTTTAATGTGAGTTCCCTTTCTAATGGTTGGATGCTAGGAGGACACCCTCATGTGTGAATACACTTCCAATCTGATTGGATGGCAACAGTCCATGATGTCACTAGTGCAGCACCCCGGAATTATAAGTGAAAGTGACGTGACGTGTGGCCAAGTATGGTGTCCCATAATTAGAATTTGTGCTCTGCATTTCACCCATCCAAGTGAACACACACACACACACACACACACACACTGTGAACACACACCTGGAGCAGTGGGCAGCCATTTTTTGCTGCGGCGCCCAGGGAGCAGTTGGGGTTTCGGTGCTTTGCTCAAGGGTCTCACCTCAGTTATGGTATTGAAGTTGAAGGAGAGCGCTGTTCATTCACTCCCTCCACCTGCATTTCCTGCCGGAACTGAGACTCGAACCCACAACTGTCTCTGTAACCATTAGGCCACAACTGCCCCAAGAGGGTGCATGTAGTACATGTCATCAGCATTTTTGTCTTCAGGAGCCGTTTGTTTGTTAGTGTGTTAGGGCTGATTATGGAGAAATTCCCTGCCAAGCATTTCAGGAAGTGTGTGCCTCCATGTCCTAGATATCGGACACCTGAGGAAGTACACAACTTGTATGTTATGTGTTTGGGTGAGAAATGTTATAAACGTGACTGAACGCCATGAATGTCAATAACAACTGCTTTATTCGGCTCCCCTCTCAGTAAAACTTTAACCGATAGCGCCCTCACCAGGTGAGGCAACACACATATTACATCTCCCCTTTTTTCACCAAGTTACATAGTAACAAAACATAACAGGAACAGTAATTCAACATAACTGGGGACAGCCATTACTAAATTAAGGAATACCAACACATTACAGTAAACAGTAATTTAATATGCATCCTAAAGAGTCTCAGTTCATAATTCTAATCTCATAGGTGGTTACAAACTCTTGTAGGATATCTCGCTTCTGTGATGCTGGGCTCTGTCACACTGGACTGTACATTGACACTGGGCTCTGTTCTGTTTTGTGGTCTGTGCATGTTCCTGATGGCAGCCACCTTTTCCGGGTCTGGTTTAAGTCCATCTGCAGTCAGCAAGTGGCCCATGTAGCTCACTTCTTTAGCTTTGAATGTACATTTCTCTGGATTTAGTTTTATGTTCCTTTCTCTGATGCGCTGCATTACTTTTTCCAGTCTCTCGTCATGCTGCTGCTCGGTCTCCCCCCAGATCAATATGTCATCCACAATCACTTCAACACCTTCCAAGTCTTCAAATGTATGGGACATAATTCTTTGAAACATCTCTCCAGCACAGCTGATTCCAAACGGCAGCCTTTTATAGGCAAATCTTCCGAAAGGACTGTTGAAGGTGCATGATTTAGAACTCTCTGTCCAATTTTATTTGCCAGTAACCAGACTGTGCGTCGAGTTTGGTGAATACCTTAGCACCAGTCATTCTTGTCACCACCTTCTCAATTGTTGTCATTGGGTAATGCTCTCTTTCAATTGCAACATTTAAATCTTTCGGGTCCATGCATATTCTGACTTTCTTCTTTTCCGGTTTCCATATAGTGACCATACTGTTGACCCACGCTCTGGGCTCCACCACCCTTTCATTGACATCCATTTTTTCCATCCGTTCCAGCTCTTCCATGTTCCTGAGAGCCACCGGAACTCATCTAGGTGGATGTATGACAGGCTGAGCATCGGGTTTGAGTTTGATGTGTTGTTCCCCTTTTATACAGCCTAGTCCTTTTGGACCTAATTTTGTCACATGGTCTATCTGTAACTGACGTTGAAGTCGTTGATTCTGTCATCTCTGATCATTTTCCTGTTTTATTTAAATTTTCCCTCCCACTGCCTTCTCTTACACCTGCCTCTGATGGTACACAAGCCCATGAATATTTGCCTTATTTTTGTGAGGATTTTGTCAAGCTCTATAATTAGGTCAACCCTCTTTTATCATTAGAGTCTCTATTATCTGATCTTGATGCTGAAAATCATTTTATTGTTTTAAATATTGCATGGACAGATATTTTAAACCTTACAGCTCCTTTTAAGCTCTTTAAGCCAAAATCTACATCTAAAATGGAGCCATGGTTTGATCATAGTATTCGTTCCTTGAGACAGGCATGCAGAAAAACAGAAAGGAAGTGGAAAAAGGATAAATTACAGATTTCTTATGAGATCTTAAAGAATTGCCTATCCGTCATATCAGTATGCTGTTAAGAAAGCCAAGGCTTCCTATTTTTCTAAACTAATTGAGAAACATCACCACACCCCAAAAGCTCTTTTTTCTGTTATCAACTCCGTTCTAAACCCCCCTGTAAATTCTCTTCACTACCCGTCTTTGGCACTTTGTGAGGATTTCTCTAGTTATTTTAGCAATAAAGCTTCAAGTCTGAGGGCCCGGTTTCTGGTCTCCGATCAGGAAATACCAACAGAGATGACTTCACCTGTCCTGTGGACTTCTTTAAATCCTGTCTCTCTACATTTTGTAAAGGAAGTAATGCTTAAACTTTACTATTTCAACATGGTGGACAGCTGATGTGCGCCAGGATGCGAGAACAGGCAGGGGAAAGCTAGGGTTGCTAACCGTCCCGTATTAGCCGGGATGTCCCGTATAATTGGGCTTAATTTATGTGTCCCGTATGTGACCTCCCTTGGCCCGTTTCTTGCCCCCTCACACAGTATTCATTAAGTAAATCAGAAAATCCTGAACATAACTGTTTGAGGAAGGCTGCAGAATCCTCTGCTTGCTGGTCGCTCCCGCTTCACAATTAAGTGGCGCTCGTGCCAATTCCGTCCATGTTTTGACTTCGGTAAATAAATTTTGGCAAATACAAACTACGTGATTATTTTTCATGAGTCCAACATCCCGCCGTGCAAGAAAACATGCAATCTACCCGAGACGTGATCAATAAGGGAAGCCGTCTTTTATTGCAAAATAGAGAAAAAACATTTTACATTTAAGTAAGCTTCTTAATCTTGTAGTCTATCATATTCGTAAAACACATATTAAATCTATTTAAAGTTATCTTTAATTTTAAAATACGCATTTTCATAT
>NW_015646395.1:0-6996 GCF_001515625.1 Sinocyclocheilus rhinocerous | reverse complement strand
GTTTCTGGTCTCCGATCAGGAAATACCAACAGAGATGACTTCACCTGTCCTGTGGACTTCTTTCAATCCTGTCTCTCTACATTTTGTAAAGAAAGTAATGCTTAAACTTAAACCCTCCTTTGGTTCTCATGACACTATACATCCTTACTATTTGAGACAAATATTTGACACTGTCGGCCCTGGGCTGGTGTCGCTATTTAACAAATCTTTGCTTGAAGGAGCTGTACCTTCTAGTTTGAAAATTGCCACGGTTACACCTGTACTAAAGAAACCCTCACTTGATGCCTCTATTTCATCAAATTTTCGTCCGATCTCCATTTTGCCATTTATTTCCAAGATATTGGAAAAAATTGTGTTTTTACAGCTCCAGACCTTCCTGACTGACAATCATATTCTTGAGAAGTTTCAGTCGGGGTTTAAATCACTGCACAGCACAGAAACCGCTATATAATAATATTTAATAATTTAAAACCAGACTATTTAAACCTTACAAACCTTACTATTTCAACATGGTGGACAGCTGATGTGCGCCAGGATGCGAGAACAGGCAGGGGAAAGCTAGGGTTGCTAACCGTCCCGTATTAGCCGGGATGTCCCGTATAATTGGGCTTAATTTATGTGTCCCGTATGTGACCTCCCTTGGCCCGTTTCTTGCCCCCTCACACAGTATTCATTAAGTAAATCAGAAAATCCTGAACATAACTGTTTGAGGAAGGCTGCAGAATCCTCTGCTGGCTGGTCGCTCCCGCTTCACAATTAAGTGGCGCTCGAAGGTCATGCCACAGCATCTCAATAGGATTCAGGTCAGGACTTTGACTAGGCCACTCCAAAGTCTTCATTTTGTTTTTCTTCAGCCATTCAGAGGTGGACTTGCTGGTGTGTTTTGGATCATTGTCCTGCTGCAGAACCCAAGTTCGCTTCAGCTTGAGGTCACGAACAGATGGCCGGACATTCTCCTTCAGGATTTTTTGGTAAACAGCAGAATTCATGGTTCCATTTATCACAGCAAGTCTTCCAGGTCCTGAAGCAGCAAAACAGCCCCAGACCATCACACTACCACCACCATATTTTACTGTTGGTATGATGTTCTTTTTCTGAAATGCAGTGTTACTTTTACGCCAGACGTAATGGGACACACACCTTCCAAAAAGTTCAACTTTTGTCTCGTCAGTCCACAGAGTATTTTCCCAAAAGTCTTGGGGATCATCAAGATGTTTTCTGGCAAAACTGAGACGAGCCTTTATGTTCTTTTTGCTCAGCAGCGGTTTTCGTCTTGGAACTCTGCCATGCAGACCATTTTTGCCCAGTCTCTTTCTTATGGTGGAGTCATGAACACTGACCTTAACTGAGGCAAGTGAGGCCTGCAGTTCTTTGGATGTTGTTGTGGGGTCTTTTGTGACCTCTTGGATGAGTCGTCGCTGTGCTCTTGGGGTAATTTTGGTCGGCCGGCCACTCCTGGGAAGGTTCTCCACTGTTCCATGTTTTTGCCATTTGTGAATAATGGCTCTCACTGTGGTTCGCTGGAGTCCCAAAGCTTTAGAAATGGCTTTATAACCTTTTCCAGACTGATCGATCTCAATTACTTTCTTTCTCATTTGTTTCTGAATTTCTTTGGATCTCGGTATGATTTCTAGCTTTTGAGGATCTTTTGGTCTACTTCGCTTTGTCAGGCAGGTCCTATTTAAGAGATTTCTTGATTGCGAACAGGTGTGGCAGTAATCAGGCCTGGGTGTGGCTAGAGAAATTGAACTCAGGTGTGATAAACCACAGTTTTAACAGGGGGGCAAACACTTCTTCACACAGGGCCATGTAGTTTTGGATTTTGTTTTCCCTTAATAATAAAAACTGCATGTTGTGTTTACTTGTGTTATCTTTGACTAATATTTAAATTTGTTTGATGATCTGAAACATTAAAGTGTGACAAACAGGCAAAAAAATAAGAAATCAGGAAGGGGGCCAACACTTTTTCACACCACTGTATATATATATATATATATACACATACATACGCGATTGTCCCATAAAGCAAAGGGGAAATTATTTTAATTTTATCGTATTCCTAAGGATCCCGATAGACGACTAATATGGTTCACTGCAATAAAACATGCTAACCAACACAAAATTTGGGATTAAGATTTCATGACATTTATTATGTCTACTGTACTCACAGTGATATAGCTATGCTGGCTACCTACAAGGACAGCTAGGGCCGATTACGTTAGTTAACAACACATTTGACTTACCCTTCCAGTGATGACATAGCAGGTTTAATATATTCATAAAAAAATTAGATTGCGTCCATTTGTACCCCTCCAGGCTTTTGTAGGCTTTTAAAGAGTCTCCGGAGTAATGTTAGGAGGGAAAGTTGATGAGGTAGTTGTAGATATCAGGATACTGCAGGTCAGGAAATCTATCCGTTCCTTTATTGATAGGCTACAAGTTAAAAGCACCAGGGGGGCATTATAGGGATCTGTTATGCTTAATCTAATAAATTTTGCTATGTACAGGTCTATGTCTTTTGAATTAAAGTACGCAGTGAACTCTGCTGCCTTGAAACTCATGCTGGCGCCATTCATTTCATATTCGCTCCCGGCTGTCCCTGCCTGCCAGCATGGTGGTGTATACAGAATGGGTCACGTGACGTCCGGAGCTCTATTAGAGTACTTAATTTTTTATTTTATTCTAACTTGTACAGCACTTTGGTCGGCCTGTGGCTGTTTTAAATGTGCTTTATAAATAAACTGAACTTGAACTTGTCCTGTGAAAACGTCAGTCTTGAATGTTGCTATGTTGAATGTATACATGTTTTTAGTCCAAGTAGCGGCTGTACATCATCCTCCAGAATCTGGCATTCAATGTCGTAATATTTGCCTTTGTATTCACCCAACAACAAGCATTTACCTTTAGGTTTCAAGCACTGCTCATCATATGTCACTAACCTTGCTTTGGATTTTTCTATTTTGTAACAGCTTTGAGCGTGTATCGATTGTGGAATGATGTTGCATTGAGCCCCCATGTCTATCTTGAATTTTGTTTTATGGCCATTCAGTTTGATAGTTAACATCCAATCCTCTCCATTTCTTGCATTCACAGCATCAACATAGAATTCGTTTTCTGAAGCAGTCTCTTCAGACACAGTATTTATATTTTTCTGAGGTCTGGTAGACATACATTTACTAGCAAAATGATTCCCTTTTCCACATCTTTTGCAGTTTACTCCGTATGCTGGACATTTACCTTTGTTGTGGTCTCTTCCACAGTACTTACAGTTTCGTATGATGTAACGTGACATGTCTGGATCATTGTCTTGTGCTCCGTGTCTTGTTCACATTTGTCTTACTGTGTGAACTTCTGTGTCTGATGCAACTTGAATTTGAGAGAGCTGCGTGCGGCTCGCCTCTGCAGCGCGGCACATTTGAATTGCTTTATGCAAATCTAAATCAGTTTCTCTCAGTAGCCTGACCCGGAGAGCGTCATCACGAATGCCTACAACGATTCTGTCTTTTATTAGACTCACATAGTTGTCCGTACTTACATGACTTGGCTTTGGTTTTGAAATCTGTTACAAACTGATCGATGCTTTCTCCAGGTGCTTGCACTCTCTAATTGAAGATATGCCGTTCAAACATCACATTCTTTTGCGGCTCAGAGTAGATAATAAATTTCTTTATTATGACTTTGTAATGTCGTTTTTGTCTTCAGTTTCTGCAAACCCGAACGTGTTGTAGATTTCTAGGGCTTCATCACTAATGACGTGTAGCAGTGTGCAGAAGATTTCTTATCTTTCGTTTCGACGCTCGATGCGGTCATGTACAGTCCAATTTATTTTTCCAGTTTTCTGCCGTTACTTTCAAATTGCAGTGGTTGTGGCGGCTTTAGTCCTTCCATATTGGGCTGGATTTCTATACTTCTGACACCATGTTATAAACGTGACTGAACGCCATGAATGTCAATAACAACTACTTTATTCGGCTCCCCTCTCAGTAGAACCTTAACCGATAGCACCCTCACCAGGCGAGGCAACACATGTATTACAAGAAGCATGGACATTCAGTTTTTGAGGGGGCTGAGAGAGTTTGAGAGAGGGATGGCTGTCTCTTGCTCTTTGCCTGCAGTCTTGAGCGATCTGCTGAATCAGGATGTACTGTATCTCAAGTTGTTAGATGTCATGGTCTGTGCCACAGCCAGATTGGATCTGGGTTAGGGGCATGAAAGATGGGAGATCACTCGTGGTAGACTGGACGAGTGCTTCCTGTCAAGCTATCTTCATCCTTCCTTGTGAGCCTTCTGTTCCTTCCCAACCTCTATGCTGAAGTGAAGTCATGGAAGAAGCCATATTAAGCCTGGATTCATTCGTTTCATCATTCCAACTACACGGATGTGAAAGAATTAGCTGAGTGGCGATAGGTGAATATGCCCCCTGTGGAGGAGATGCTTATGCACTATCTCTCCTAATGTGAGTCATCTTCTTTGAAGGCACCATTCTTGCCATCCAGGCTCTTTCAGACCACATCACACTTGAAAAACAGGGCGTATGCGGCAGCAGTCAGGCCAGGGGAGCCTTGCACACAAAGTTGGTGTTACAGGCCTATCAGGCAAATTTGCTTAAAATTCTGGATCAGGGCCAGAGTCTGACCCCTGAGGTGGTTGCTGAACTGTGCCACATTATGGATTTAGCTCTTTGGGCCACCAAACAAACACCTGTGGACTATGGTGGAAATGGAGAGACATCTGTGGTTGAACTGGCAGACATCAGGTAGAGAGAAAAGCAATTTCTTCTAAATGCCCTAGTCTCGCCCTCTGAACTTTTTGGCACATCTGTCGAGACAATGGTTGGGAAGTTTAGAGTTGTGAGGGCGCAGGCGGCGTTCAGGAAGTTGATCCCTTGCTGATCTAAATCATCGCCAGTCTGAGGACCAGAAGCAGGGCCGGAAGGACAGATGTCATGGTTTCACCAGACTCCATCGTCATGGGCGTACAGGACACCCCCGCCCCTGTGAAGGGCCACATCGCAGATTCACCTATGTACTACAGCCTTTTTTTTTTTTTTTTAGAACTGAACTCCAGTTACTATGAAGGTAAAATGAACATTTCTAAGTGAAGCCCAAAACTGTCACAGTTATGTTCCGTTCATGGACTTTGATTGTGTTTCTTTCATTTCCTGTTCTCCTGTTTAGTTTTGTTCCTTGACCTAGTTTTCTTTAGTTCCCTTGATTAGTTAATTCTGTTCACCTGTGTCCTGTTAATTAAGTCATTAGTTCCTCTCTTACGTTTGTATAAATATTCCTTGTTTAGTTCTCTCAGTTGCTGGTTATTGTTTATGTGTACACTGCGTTGGTTGCCTGTCTGCCTGGATTTCCTGTCTGTTCTTCTGTGGATTATTATTAAAGACTATATATTAGTCAACTCATGCGTCATGCACTTGATCTCACATCAGCGAATGTGACAAAAACAAGCAGAGAATCATAGAAAATAGTGCCATCAGCATTCAGCAAATACGCATTTATTAGGGGTGTAACAACACATCGATATGGATCGATATTGCTCCAGGTGTGTGTTCGCAGTGTGTGTGTATTCATTAATCACTGCTGTGTGTGTGCACTTGGATGGGTTAAATGCAGAGCACAAATTCTGAGTATGGGTTACAATACTTGGCCACACATCACTTCACTTCAATTCTACATAGATCAAATGACTAACAATACAATGTATCAACACAACATGTAAAAAAAATTGATACTTATATTTTTCAAGAGACACCTTTTATTTTGACAATCTCCACGTCTTTACGCAATGTCAGTCTATACTGGCACTGACACATGCATTCTCGACAGGGCTTGACAAGGACTGGCCATCCTGCTCTCTAAGATATCAGCATCGGTCATCAAAAAACCAGTAGCGGTCGACAACTATTAATGTGTATAACTCATGAGTAAAGGTTTACACTTGTCACGTATAAGTTCAGTTTCATGGACTTTTAGTTTGTTATCTGCAGTCACATGTGTTCCTTTGTCTTAGTTTCCCGCTTATTATTAGTTTCTATAGACACTTATTAATTATTACAGCTGTTCGCCATCTAAGTTAATCTGCACTGTGTATTTAGTTGTTCACTTCCCCTCTCTCATAGGTTGTTTGCACATGGCGTCATTGCTGTGGGGCGAAATGCAGCTGGAGGACAGGAAGTGATTTTTCTATATAGGAATCGCTAGCAGAACCTCAAAATGGCAATTTTTTGTGTTTAGCGATGCTTAAATTGGTCAAACCGAGAAACCACAAGGAGCTTTTATCGTGTATGAAAATTAGTTGTTGATAAGGAGGGAAAAGGCAAGAAGTTGACTGAAAAACGCAGGAAATAGTGGCTTGTAAACCTGCGTCTGCAGTCGGGAGGAGTCGAGTCGGATATTGCTTGTGTGTGCAAATGGTTAATATAAGATATAATAATATGTTAAGATATTAATAATATAAGATATTAATAAAGAAATCTATAAATAGATACAGGATTGCCAACTCTCACGCATTCAACATGAGACAGTCAGAATTCACTCGATGCCAAATGCTACACGTAGACACGATGTAAATAAGATATTATATGTGCAGTTTAGAGAGCTTCGCAGATTATAACGGAACGTAGTGAGATTGCGATAAATTGAAGTGAGTGACAGCTTTTTAGTGATGATATGTAAGCGCTGTTTGCTTGCTTTCTAGGCTATAATAATTTCAAATGAATCACAACCAAATGGCTTACTAAATGGTGTTTGAAAAAAAATGCGATGCTCTGCTGTCCTGGACATAATAACGAATGCTACCATGCATGTTTTTGTTATGAAGTTTGCATGATAATTGGTGCTGTCCTGACTACAATCAGACATGCTTTCAATGGAAGACTAAATACTCAACACAAATCATTAATCTATGATATATTAATAAATTTAAAAACTGTAAAAATCACAATACTTTAAAGTCACAGAATCTAATTCTACATCATTTTCCTCATCT